>NW_026057584.1:95108947-95161455 GCF_023721935.1 Panthera uncia | reverse complement strand
GGGTTGTGTGGGTAGCTAGAATGGAGCATAAAAACCCTGGAATCCCAAGTCAGAAGGGCCAAGCTATGACACAGGAGGAAAGAGACAGGGCTGGGAGGGCTTTCACCAAGCACCTCCCCATTCCACACTTTTCCCTGAGGCTGGGTCTGCCTCATGTCCTTTTGGTACGGCCCCAATTTGTTCAACAACAACAAAAACTCTTAATAAAGATGGAAGGAAGAAAGGAGAGAGGGAGGGAAGGGGGAGAGAGGGAGGGAAGGGGGAGAGAGAGAGAAAGACACTGAAAAACAATAAAAGGAGTTTAATGGGGGAAAACAGTTTAATGATTAATTAAGTTAATAGAAGATCAAAGTTGGGAATCTATTTGTGGCAGGAATGCAGACAGAGCTTTCTGCTGAGTAAACTCCATGCACGCAAAGGCCTGGGCAGACACAGACCACATTGGTGTGTTCCCAGGGACACTGACCTAAGCCACACTGTAGCTCCTTAACCTTCATGCAAAGAAGCAAAGTCCATTTCAAGATCCACCTGGCCCTGCCTTCCAGGAGGATTTGCACTGTTCTTATCAACCAGACTCTTGTCTCTCCCACTGGAGGCAGGGGAGTCTTCAGTCTTTAGCACTATTTTTAACATGAACCCAACCTTTCTGACAACTCTCCTGAGTCCCCCTGTGTCTCAGATCCAACAAGAAGAACACTCAGAGAGTATTCCCCCAAATAGGAAAATGAGGCATTTCTGGGCCCCAGGTTCATACCAGACTCTAGCCACATCTGTTCTGGCAAACAAGTGAATTCATACAACACCAAATGAAAAGCACAGGAGCCGAGTTTTATGATAAGAAATGCTTATCATAAAGAAATGCTTATTAAAGATGAAATAAGGGTTCCAGGAATTTTGCCTTAACTTGCAAGTAAGGAGATGCTATTGTTCAGGTGCTGATCAGTGGAGATTTTCAAGTTTTCTTAGAAGCACAAGTGTTTGCTCTCAGGATAACTACGTTGTTTTCCTTTAGGGCTTGTCTGTACACCATGAAAACAGAGAAACCAGTCTAATCCTGGTCCCAACTGTTGGCTTCTTTTAAAACCTTGAGTGGTTTGTAGTCCAAACCAGATTTGCCCAGTTTCCATTGAAGAAAAATCCATTTACCACAGCATTCAAAACAATTCAGCAAGCCTGGGAAGAAGATGGGCAAGGGATAGGGCTGGGGGCTGGGGCTGAGGCTGAGCGGGTGGGTGAGATGGAGGGGAGGCAAACAATCACATTCCCTGCACCCCTACACAGGATGGGGAGAACGAGGCAGTCCCCTTAATAGGCTGAGCCCAGGGCTCCTTTAGAAGAGCCCAGTGCCATGGGGACATCTGGGTGGCTCAGTCAGTTAAGCATCTGACTCTTGGTTTTGGCTCAGATCATTGTCTCACAATTCGTGGGTTCCAGCCCCACAATGGGCTCTGTGCTGGCAGTGAGGAATCTGCTTGGGGTTCTCTCTCTCTGCCCGTACCACACTCATGCTTGCATGCTCTCTCTCTCTCTCTCCTCAAAATAAATAAATAAACTTTAAAAAAGAAAAGAAAGAAAAGAAGAGGCCAATGCCATGAATGAGTGTGTCCCCAGCTCCCGAGCTGGCTGCTGTGAAATACGCATCACACTGTGACTATTCTGAGAAAAGATACCCCATAAGTGCCATCCTGGACAGTGCAAAACACAGAGAACACTACAATTGATATGCAACAAATTCTTCAACTTCAAATCATGTAACAACAAAACCAAAGTTTGGGGTTAGACAACAAATTTATACACACACATACACACACACATACACACACACACACACACACACACACTGTATACATACACAAGTGAGCCTGATTTTATAGTGATGTTTGAGAGGGGGAGATTACAGGGTATCAAGACTAGCCAGCATTAGGATAGGTGAGAACAGTCTCATAATTCTTAGCTGCCCTAATTGGAGGGGATCTAGGCCAAAGAGAACCCAAAGGCAGATCATACCTATGTATCTGGGGTCACAGACTTCATGAGCTAGTCTACAGGTCTCATTTTCTAAGAGAAAAATCCAAGGACCCAGAAAACTTAAGTAGTGTCCCTAGAGGTACACAGCCCATAGACCTTTCTTCTCACTGCTGAGTGGGGACAAAACACCTGACTGTAGGTGTGACCACAAAAAGGGGAGTCATGAAACCATTGGTCTCTCCTCTCCTGGAGCCATGGAGTCAAGTCAGTGCTGCCACAGAACAACAGGCCCACTGTTCCTACTCGTACAATAGATTTGGGGATGGCCCAAAGTCTGTGCTCTCTTTGTGTGTAGTATATGTATTTTTTCAACTGTCTGAATGCTGCTCCATGGTAAACCTAAATGCTCTCTGAGGCACAAATTATTTCTTCCTTCTAAGATTAAAAGCTCCCCAAGGCCAAGAACTATGCTTTTCACATCTCTGATTCATTCCCATCTTGCAAACGGATGGCAATTGACACATACTTGTTAATGCTTAAGGAACTGACTGTAATTGACATTCCATTGGTGACTAAGGGGACAGAGAGGCCTTGTCTAAGGCCTTGTCACGTACCTTGGAGGGTGATAGATTATACTATCTGCTCATAATTCTCCTTTTCCTCCTACTCCCGCTGGTAGGACAAGTTCAAAGCACCTCCCACCACCAATGACTTTGGGCAGAAGTCACAGCCAGTTCCAAGCAGAGCCTTCTGGCCTGCTCCTCTTGTGTTTGTGCCTCTTCCAGGAGGTCAACATGCCCCTGCATAGCAGGGAGGATTGCTACTGCAGTCTGGGCTCTGGGACAAGGTAGATGGAGCAGGCCCACCCTACAGGCTGGAGCCTAGCCTAGCCAAGCCTAGGAAGGACCCAGCAGAGCCATAGCAACCCCAAAGAATGACAAATAAATTTTGCTTATTGTAGCCACTGCATTTTTCTGGGTTGTTACCACAGCAAAACTTAATACATGGAATCTCTCTTGAAAGTAAATCTTCCATAGAGCCAGGGTGCTGTAAACTGTTTTCCACCAATCCAGTTGCACAAAACACAGAGGTCCTTTTTGGCAGATAATGACATCTATCAAACAAGTCTGACCTTCCTACTGAGTTATATATAAAAAAAGCAAACCTAGATCAGATGCCCCTACACATATGTAAATATTTATTCAATAAACATGGATTAGCCAACAGGCATGAAAAAGGCCTTAGAACCTGTTGGGCAAGTACAAGGAAGCCCCACATCTAGGTCCTGGTTATGCCACTCTCACCACCTGTCATGAAAGGTTTTCTAGAGGCAGACACCAAACATCCCAGAGGCAGTATCCTATTATCCTTTTAGTAGACATTGAGCAATTATAACTATGCAAAGACATAGGAAACAAGATTCGGGGTGCCTGGGTGGCTCAATCAGTTAAGTGTTTGACTCTTGATTTCAGCTCAGGTCATGATCTCACTGTTGGTGAATTCGAGCCCCATGCTTGGGATTCTCTCTCTTTCCTTCTCTCTCTGCCCCTCTCTTGCTCTCTCTCTCTCTTAAAATAAATAAACCTTTAAAAAAAGAAAACAAGATTCAAGTGCCATCTCCAAAGGAGCAAGTGACAGGCCTTACTAGTCTTCAACCCTGTTTATGCTTCAGTGGTAAATCAAGAGAGAGAGAGAGAGAGATAGGGAGGTAAGCTTACAGAATACATATAACTAATATATATACAAATAGCTTACCCATATAGATCAAATATTAATACCTTGAACTTCACCAATGAGATCATTTCTAACATTTGTCAAGCTAACTAGCAATTCACTAATTTCACAACCAGAAGCAAATTCTGACGTTCACAAAACCTCAGGTATTAACAAATGGGTAGCTGGCTAAAATGCTTCTAGAAGCTTCCCCTGGAGTATGACTAACCACACCTGGCATGGGAATTCTCAGGAAATCTGACCGTCCCCTATGATGAAATTTAAACTAGCTAGCACATACTTAAAATCACACTGGTCTAAGGGTTTTGAAGTAAATTGTGAATATCATAACATGGAGATTACTCTCCCTGCTGCATCCTCCAAAGATATCCAGACTTCCATGCCCAGGGTTAGAATCTTCCCTGTTTGTGCCAGGTTGACCACAGAAACCAGCTTGGGGATTCATGCTTCAAGCCAAGATTGCAGAGAACAACATGAAATAAAGAAAAGAAACTGTAGGAGGCAGCTTTGACAATCTAAGCCCAAATAGTCAGGGTTCATGGCACTAAATCAAGTAGAGAGAACACAAGGCAAGGAGCCACATAGTATATATAGACTTAGTGTCAGAGACCAGAATACACTGACATCATGCTACAGGCTGACTCAGACAGAATACTCCCTGTACTCCTCCTGCTGGGCAGCCAACAGAGGTCTGGGGGTAACTTGTCACACCATAATGTCCTGACATGCTGTTACAAACACAACATTTATGTCACAGTAACTACAAGTACTCAACACCTTTTCTACCTCATTGGTCTTACAGAAATCATTCATTCTCTGACATTGACTGAGTACCTTCCTAGCCAGACAGTGCACCTGACATTACAGATACAACTTCAGACAGTCACAGACTTTGTCATAGAGAAGCTTTGAGCAGGGGTTTCTGAATCTGGGGCCTATGGCTAGGATCCATGGATGAACTTCAGTGGTCTATGGATGCTCTGAAAAGCAAGGCCCTCTGCGTGTGTACTACTCTAGGAAAACCTACACTGCTCATCAGGTTCATAAAGGAGCCCATGACTCAAGAATGATGAAGAAATGTGTGTCCATGAGGAAGCTCATAAGAGATGACTTTATAATACGTGCATTTACTGGAGTGTCTGGGTGGCTCAGTCGCTTAAGCTTCCAACTTCACCTCAGGTCATGATCTTGCAGTTTGTGGGTTTGAGACCCACATCGGGCCCTGTGCTGAGCCCCACATTGGGCCCTGTGCCAGCTCATAGCCTGGAGCCTGCTTCAAGTTCTGTGTCTCCCTCTTTCTCTGCCCCTCCCCCACTTGCACTCTGTCTGTCTCAGAAATAAACATTAAAAAAATTTTTAGTATGTGCATTTACTCAGACTTTGCTATGGAAGATCAACCTATACGGCTGACCACATAAAAATAGACTTTTTTAAATCAAAATGTCCCCAAAAACTCTTAGACATAATAACCGGAATAAGGTAAAAACTTATTTAGGAAACATCCTTGTAACATAACTAATGACTAATAAAAGTGGTACTAGAGATGCTATAATAAAGCCAACTCCGTCTTCTCCATTATAAAAGTCAATCACAGACCCGGTAAAGTGAGAGCCCAAGGCTGCTTTGAAACGTGACTCTATCCACAGGGTAATATAATGACTCTCAAGCCTCATTTTACCCTCCATTTGCCTCTTCATGTCAACTATGAAGTAGAATGGGCAGAATTTATATCCATAATTTAACAATCTACTGCACCTTGTTGGCTCCACTGGCCTAGAATATACATTAAAGTTAAGATAATCAATGTACAGGTAACAGGGGTATTTCCCTTTGAACTGTCCAAGCCTGTTCAGCAAGGAGTATGGCTAATGCCAATGAAATTCATGGACCAGGAAGTTATGTGATATTCACAGTGTCATTTCTATAATCCCTGCTACATCCCCATGTATTCCAGTTTGAGAAGCAAAGATTTAACCTCTGTGGAGTTCAGTTTCCTCCATATATTAAATGGGAATAATAATACCTAAATCAAAAGGTTCTTGGGAAGATGAAGTGTCACCTATAGGCTAAATCATATAATGTAATCAATCTGCCTGGCACTTAGCCGGTGCTCAGTAAGTATGAAGACCTATCTACGCCCCAAATTTCCACCCACATATGTGCAAAGTTGCGATCCCCAACTTTGATGTGCAGCAGCAGCCTCATGGGGAATTTGTTAGAAATGCAAATTCTCAGGCCCACCACAGACTTACAGAATCTGAAACTCCAGGACTGAAGCCCAGTGACAGTGTATTACCGAGTGCTCCATATAGTTCTGACAGGTGCTGAAGCTGATGTAGAGGAGGAATCTCAATCATGGCTGTACACTAAAATCACCCAGACTGCTTTTAAAAACTATTGATACTCAAATCTACCTCAGACTAATCAGAATCCTAGGCACTGATCATTATTAAAAGGTCCCCAGGGGTAAAGTGACTTACTTTAAAGCACTCAAGGAAGTCCCCTTCCCTCCCCTCCTATAGTCCATGACATGAGGGGTACTGGAAATCCCATCAGTATAAAGTCCTCCCCTGGATATGGTGCTGCCATACCTGTGAGACCTTGGAAAAGTTTCCTACACTTCTCCTAGCCTCAGTTTCTTCACCTACAAAAGAGAGACAGTAATAATCCCTACCGCATATTACTGTTTTCAGATGTGAAAACTGAAGGGCAAAGCCTCTGTCATTTGCTGTGTCCCACAGAGCAGGATCAGGAAGAACAAGACCCAGTCTTTGCCACGTCCTCTCTGCTGCAGAGTCATGTATATCAGTGAGGGAAGGAGAGATACCTGGGATCATAGAGAAGGCTTTTGCCTTCTGAAAGGCAGGGCTGCCAGGTAATGGCTGGCATAATGAATGTGCCATCTGGGAAGGCAATGGCAGGGCTTGTGGGACACAAGGGAAGGCATGTGTGGCAAAAAGAAGGATCATCAGAGGGAAGAAGAATGACTAGTGTGTGTGCCCAAGGATGGATGCACCACTCATTTCAACTGCGTTCAGTGGAGAGGCAGGCAGCGCTGGCCAGGACCCATGGAGACTCAGCCTTCAGAGTCAAATTGAGGAAGGGCTTGGAGAAACCAGGGACAGTACAAAACAGAATAGGAAGAACACCTCTGTGCTCTCTGGTCTAACTGAGATAAAGGGAGTGGGGACCCAAGCACAATTTAGCTCCTTTCTCCTAAAATTGATTTCTTTTGCTTGGTAAGGGAAGCATAAGCCCAATGATCCATTAATTCAACAGTGTAGGAGCCCAGAAATGAAGCACAGTTGACCCTTGAACAGTGTAAGTTTGAACTGCATGGATCTACTTATATGTGGAATTTTAAAAATAAGGTACAGTACTGTAAATGTATTTTCTCTTATGATTTTAACATTTTCTTTTCTCTAGCTTATTTTATTATAAAAATATGGCATGTAAAACTTTTAACATACAAAATGTGTTTTAATCGACTATGTATGTTCTCTCAGTAAGACTTCTGGCCAAGAGGAGACTATTTGTACTTAAGTTTTGGGGAGTCAAAAGTCATATACAGATTTTTGATCATACAGGGGGGTTGGCACCTCTGGCCCCATCTTGTTCAAGGATCAACTATAGTTAATTCCAGGGAAATTTGACTTTGGGTTTATTTTCCCATTATTTCTATCCCCTTCTTCTTCCCCTGCTTCCTCCCTATGATATACACACACTTGAGAATCACCATTTCTGCTAGATGAGGATGGTTATTGTCATCTGAGAAGGAGCTTCAAACTAAGTTTTATTATTCCTACCTCTAAATACTGTTCATGCACAATATTGAGGGGTCAAAAAATGGAGAGAAGGCAGCTGGCTATGGACTGTGACCCACCAAAGGCCATAATGGTCACTGTGTGCTGAGGAAACACTAGGCTATGCCCCTTTTCTTCCCTGACATGTTCTTCCTGATTCTGAACTCCACGTTCCAATGTTGGCAATGGTACTCAGAAGGCTTTGGTCTCCCTTACTGTGCCTTCTTCTGGAGTAATGCCTCTTCCCACATTTTGTCATGGTGACCAGGAATGACCAGGAATGGCATGGGAACTATTTCTACACTTAGGTTGGAAAGGTGCCAAGGTCAGTGAGGCCAATCAAGAAACACTCAGGGCAGTATCCAGCTTCACTTATTACAAAACAGAAAGAAATCTAGAAGCATATTTCAACCCCAACACTCTGAGACTTTATTGGCATTAAAAAAAAAAATACCATAGAGGCCTTAAAATCACTTACAATAGAAACTGGCTTTTTATGACAGATGTTGTAAAAACAAAACAACTCCAAAGTTGTAATCTCCAAATCGCGAATCACTTTATTTAAACAAATATTTGAGATTTCAAAATTCCAGCACAAACAAATACTTTGGGTATGCACCACCTTGAAGTGCTTGCTTTCAGTGTGTGTTGGGAGTTTAGGGGAGAAAAAGCAGGTGGGAGGGAATTTGAAGAAAGCAAGTATGAGATGGTTGTGAGTCCAGTGGGCCTGCAAGGACAGGCTTGCCTGAAGGACACAAGCAGAATCGACCAAGTTTAAGTGGAAGCTGAGGCCAGCATGTGGGTGGGGATGTACCGTGAGGAAAGAAGGTGCAAGTGTCAGAGAGAGCCCACACTGCACACACAGACAGGCAGGGAGGGAGTGGAATTCAGACCAAAAGACTGGAAAAGCATTCCGGAAGGAAGAGCTAGGAGAGGTTTACCTTCTAGTAAAGTCCTAAACAGCTTTTCTAGCTTCAGCAGTGGGGATCCAAAGAAAGGCATGGGCTGGTCTCCTAAATCTAGCAAGAGTGTAATATACAGAAGCTGCAAGCAGAGGTAGTAAGACAGTCCAATCCTGTCCATCAGATGTGCTCTGATTGGTCTGCACGAAGTTTAGCAATAGTGAGCCAATAAGGTCAGTGTATTGGATCCGTGTATTGGTGTCAATATCCAGGTTGTGATCCCTGCTACCAGAGCATGCTAGATGTTACCATCAAGAGAAATAAGAGGAAAAGTGTAGGGGATTTCTCTAGATTATTTCTACACCTGCATGCAAATCTACAATTACCTCAAAACAAAAAGTTTTTTTTAAATGAGCTAACCTTTACAAATCAGAAGATTTTATATAAAAATCTTCATTTCTAGCTGTTCTTGAAGAGTTGTTAGATCTGGCAACACCAGGCCCACACCATGTTCCTGCAGTAACGTGTTATCCTTTCATAACAGAGGAAGCAGAGTAGCATTGTATTCCCCAAGAAGGAAATGAAAATCTATGCCGTACCCCATTCTGCATCAACCCTGCTTGACTTATTTACGTTATTGTTCCAGTCCCAATGGACACTAGATTTTTCCCATTCTTCTGTAAAGAGTGATGGAGTTGAAGGGTTGGTTGTTCAAAAGGTCATAAGAGTTTGTACAATTTGTCTGGAGTTTAGCACTGCATCATGAGTGAGAATACAAGGACACCTCACTGTCCTGGTTCCCTTGGGGCTGTGCACATAATAGGTATCATTACAGTATTCTTCTATAGTTGCAAAACCACTTACGATGGGTTCCAAGAAAAATCAATGCCGTACTAAATGTCATGCTATTGCAATTTCTGTCATAACTCAGAAGTCACATAAAACATAGTTCTTAAAGTCACAAATGCTCTAAAATTCTTACAAAATAAGAATTAGGTTAAGGCTAATTCTTAACCAAAACTGAGAGTTATCAGGACACATACTTTAATTAGATTTCTTCATATATGCACACTCTGTGATTCAGAGACAGGCTGTCATTCCAAACTGAGTCTGCCTTCTGGTTTTCTGAGGTTAAAGCATTTTCCACATTGAAAACCTGTCCCCTTTGGTTTTCACATGGTAAATTGTTCAAGTGGAATCATTTACCCCAAGGGCAATGAAATGCTCCCATTATCACTAAGCAGCAAAGGGCAAAAGAGCCAAAGGGTAAAGACAGTGAGGAAAAATTGAGGTCATTCCTTGCTTCATGAAAAAAAAAAAAAAAAAAAAAAGGAATGACATCGATTCACATTTAGGCCCATCCTCGTGTTTATGAAACACAAATCCTTCCTCGGCTCAATATAATGCCTATCTCTCTACCACCTTGCCCCCACCATGTACATCATGCTCAGATGCCACAATTCTTCCTGGCTAGGCCATTCTAATAATGATGCTGTCACAATTTCAGCTATAAAAATCAGATTTCCTCTGTAAGAAGTCTATTAGGGCTGCAAATGGGGACAAAGCATGATATTTTTACATATTCTTTAATACACGAGTTAACTTATCAAGAGAGTTAAATTGCATTTAAAATTCAGGGACAGATGTAGGCCCTGGCTAATGGTCCCTCAAGTGGTCTGGTGTGTCAGGGACTCACTGACAGGTTTCTCTCATTCCTCTCTGGTGTTGAACTCTGACCCACAATATGTTCCCTTTATGCTTAGCCGTTTCCCAAATCAGTAAATACACAGAGCAAGCTGCTTCTCTCCACTACATCCTCAGATTTACTCAGTTGGGTTAAACGGGTTAATTCACTCCTGCAGTCCCCACTGATGCGACCTCACTTCATACTGGCAAAAGTGGGTTATTCATGTTGCCACTAGGACTGTGTCCCAGCCAAAGAGACTCTGTATCTGGAGTTCCTTGCAAAATGCCAGAAGTCTGTGAGTTGGCGGTGGCCAGGGGCTGCTGACGCAACCACAGCTCGTGCATTTGCGAAATTAAATTATAAACGGGAGGTGCTCCCTCTGCTAGTCTGAAAGTAATGGCTACAACATGCAAACCGAGTCATTGTAGATGAAATATGGAACTGGTCTGCACTGTGTGGGGCATCAACTGAACCCTGCCATAAGGCATCTGGTGGGGCCATGGGTCCCCTCCAAGTTTTCCTGTGTGTGACAGCCAGCTGGCAGAGCAGCTGCAGGCCAGTTTACTGTGGGTCCAGCTGACCATCCCCCCTCAGACAATCCATTGAAAGGTCAGAGGGGCTTTGGCTCTTGCTTTGAACAAGTGTTGTTTGCTCACCAGGGGTTCCATTGACCACAGGGCAACAGGACATGCAAATAATTTGCAACTTCCTTAATTAAGGTAAACTCTTAATTCCCAAAATAGAGCTCTACCTCAAAATGGGATTTTTATTTCTTTCTCAAATATTTTGTTGTAGCCACACATCCCTTGTCTGTATACAAAGACTTTTTTTTTTTTTTTTGAGGCTTTTGGGGCAAAAAAAAGGACAAAACTATTTTTCTTTTTTTTTTTTTTTTCCATTTTTGAAGTACATCGCTTATTCTGAATGGATATATAGTCCTAGATACAGGTGCAGACAGCAATCAAGTATGGTTTTGATTCCCAGAGACGAATTTATCTGAGCAAAAGTAAAACATCACTGTGAGCAGTAGTGGTAAATCGAAAGCAACTTGGTTGGATTTTGAGAATCAGTGAGTTATACCAATAGTCACAGTGAATGAAATATTTCTATTCCTCATTTAGTGTCAGTCCTCTCTGCTGCTAAGAGATCTTAGGTTTCTGTTTGGCTTGGAGAAATCTGAGGTCTCCCCTAGGTCTTCATGATGCGGCAGGTTACTACACATAAAACAAGTAACTGGACAACGCCATCCTCCGTGCCAGGGGCCTCATGGGACCCTGGCTCCAGTGGGAAACAGGACAGATGAGGTCCCTTCTTTCCCAGAATGAAATCAGGACACATCTTATTCCAGTCCTCCTTTCCTAGCAAATCCACGCGTTCTGTTTTCTGAAACAGGCTCAGTAGAGACACCTTTTGGATGTGTTTGTCAGAAATCACATATCAGACTATAGAGAAAAAAACATTTACTCTGGAACAACTTTTTCACATTTGAGAAAGTCTCAGTATTTGAGAATTTGGCACCTTTCGAAGAGGAGAGAAGCCATCCTCTTTGCTGCCTTGATGAGAACAATCCCGGCAAATGGACACCCTGGGCTTCTGAGAATGGCCTGGCTATGACTGAAAGATGGGAGTCCCCCTCTACTGTTAAATTGGATTTGCAGGGGAAAAGGTCTAGTGCCCAACCTAGCATTGAAAAGAATCGGTTTGGGCATTATCCAAACAAGTTCATTGGGTATCATGTTGAAACAGCCACACTCCGCAGGATGTTTATTAGCTGTTTTTTTTCTGTTTTTGTCACTCAATAGGATTTCAGCTCCGCCCAGACTACCCATTCTATGCTTGTGTGAGAAACCTCTAAGGACCCAAGATCAAAGGGGCTTATGCTGGAGAAAACTCTATTTCTAAAGCAACATGCGACTTTCCAAGTTTAGGAAAAACAGGCCTCCAAGTGCAGCATCTTTTTATTTTACAAAACCCTTCTCTGCCAAACATTTGCGTTTGCATGCATCTAAGCGTGGGTCAATGTTTAGAATGAGAGTAAGAAACGCAAGTTTCAGTGAACGGGTTGCCAGATACTCTGCTTTAAAAATGTTGCTTAAAATGAAAACCACTTTTCTTCTCACACTTTAATATGAATAATGAAAATATCTTTATTTTTGTCCCAGAGAGTATATTTTAAAATACAAAAAAAAAAAAAAAAGTAGCATTTTGTTTTGTTTCTTTTAAGGGAGCACATTCTCTTCCATTTGACTCATCTGGTTTTTCCAATTATTGGCCCCTGATCATTGGCACTTTGCTGGGATCAGCCCCAAAGGAGCCAGAAGGGCCAGTTCTTCCAGTATCTCATGATTTGTGACAACCCCAAATGGCGATTTCCCATTAGCCTCCAACTGCCTTTCCCCCTCCCCTGCTCCCCGCTCCCTGACAGAAGGCACACACCTCTCTCCCAGGAGGTGAGCTTGCGGCACTCCTAAAGATGTCACAGCATGGAATCAACCCCGGACGCTCTTTCTCAGGTTGATTCCGTGAGCTCAGGAAGTCAGCCTGCCAACCAGCCAGCAAAGTGCCCGGTCAGTGGCAGGTGTCCTTCCAGCAGAGAGCTCACGCCTCTGCGCACTTTGTGGGAAACATGCTAATCCGAGGGGTTGGGACGGGAGCTCCGGGCTTTGTGACCTCTCATTTGAGAGGCCTCGGTGCACTGTTTACAAGATGGAGCTATTGTCCTCCATGCCTTCAATGGGAGGATCCAGAGGACCACAATGTAGATCAAAGGATAGCAAAATAGGACCTGGGAGCAAAGGCTGAATCATCCCGGCATTATTTTGCCTGGAGAAGAGAAGGCTGGAGATGGAATATGGGTTGAATAGACCAGCACGGCAGAGGGCTATTAATGTCGTCAATGCAGCCAGCTGTTCAGCACTTTCAGTGAGAAGAAAAGGAGCAGGAGGGAATGAATGTCAACCGCAATGAGAGAAATTTGTCTGAAACTTGTAACAACAGCAACAAAAAATTCAAACAATGGGGGTTGTGATAAATGCTAAGCTGTGACGGGGAAACACACTGTTTACTTTAAAACTAAGACTTCTCCGTCAAGAGTTTCAAAGGCAAATTTGCCTGAATGCAAGGAGCAGACAGGAAGAAACTTGGAGGCTCACTTCACTTAAATACAGGCAACATGTGACTTGGGCCTTTACCAACTGCTCCCTACAGCTGACATTTATTTCAGAGGACAGTGTTACAAGCTACTACCTGGGACTTCTCTGCCCTTGCTTTAGCGATTTATTTAGCTGAGGCAGAAACCATCAGTGCAGCCAAGTGACCGACAAGTACGTTGGGTGATGGGCATCCTGACTTCAGTTCTGCAGCTCATCACTCCACACCGTGAACGAGCACTGCACCTCAGTCTCATGAACTGTCAAATGGGAACAGCAAATTAATAAAAGGAATGAAAAGTACAGCAAACCCAAGTGTGTGGTACTTGGACTGCTCAGACCTCAGGGCTACTCCCAAACAGAGAAATATGCGGCTCTTCTATAACTGTTTTTATTTTTTTTATTATTATTTATATATTTAATTTTATCTTTTTAATTTATCATCAAGTTAGCTAACATACAGCGTCTATAGTGTGCTCTTGGTTTCGGGGGTAGATTCCCATGATTCATCGCTTACATACAACACCCAGTGCTCATCCCACCAAGTGCCCTTGTCAATGCCCATCACCCATTTTCCCCTTTCTCCTGCCCGCCCCCTTTTAGTACCGTTTTAAGTTACTCCCACACCAGCCTCTTGTGAGAGAAATGAAGAAGAATTCTAAGAGCAGTGAACTCAAGACCGCAGCTCAAGCTGGTATCCAGGCTGTGATTTCCCACAGTCTGCAACCCAGCATCAAGGCACCACTGCGTGGCACCCACCAGGGCAAGGCAGACACATAGTGCTTTCATTACTGGGGCTGCGGTCTGGGCCACGTTTGGGCATCTTGACTGGAAACATTTCGCCATGAAATCCTCAAATATCAGAACTAGAGAACTCCATTGCCCTTGGTGCTTGTAACAGGTAGGTTTTAAATAAATAAAAAATAGACAAAGTGTTCAACACAGTAATAAGGTGATGCATTTTTTTTTTTTTTTTTTTTTAGCCCTATGAGTTCAGGCTGAGGACGTATTTGGTCACAATGAAAGAAAATAAAACTTGTCCACCTAGAATTCTATTCACAGAGGAAATATCCTTCCAGAATGAAGGTAAAATAAAGGACCTTTTCAGCCAAAAGTTGGGAGATCCCAAAAGCTGGGAGAAGACTCACACTGTAAGAGGGGTAAAGGAGGCTACTTAGAATGCCTTCTGCCTTGTAAGTATGTCGTCAGTTGGAACACTAGGTTTCTGTCCATAATATATTCCACATAATGTGTCAGAGACAGAACCCTGAACTGGGGCTGTCCTTATGCAAGCCTGGAACGTTAGAGATGAAAAGGCCAACTGGGCTCATTTCATCAAACCCCCTTATCTTCCAAATAGGAAACAGAGGGTCAGAGAAATGGGGACAAACCAAGAACAATGCAGTCATTGGAGGGACGACATGGGAATTAGCCCCCAGATTTTATGGTCACCAAGTAATATGCTTTACCTCACTTGAAAGGCCACAAACTGATCCCCAGTGGGGCCAATGTGATTCACAGACGTATTTCATTTGGACCAAAAGTGGGTTTAAAAAATTAAAATTAGTTGCTTTAAAAAACGAGAAGACATTGCCACGTAAGCTCAAGTACCTACATGAGCACAATCAACTCAAGTTCCAATGTTTTCTGCCCCTTTTATACAGGATACATACTCTCTGGTTTGCCACAGTCACCCCCACTCCTTAATGACTCCACAACAATAAGGCCATGGGTGACTTTCTATGACTCGTTGCACTCCCAGAGTTGCTTAGCTCAGACATGTATTTCATTTATTTACCTCATTTCCCTGGGCCATTTGAACATTTGATTTTGCAACCCCTTCCCTTCCATATGCTGCTTCTATTTTCCTAAGCAGTAAAACCATTCATGATTTTTTTTTTTTTTGCAAACAAAAAGCGTGTTTATATGCATGCCTGGCACACACTTGACCCTATAGTGATTATGTATATAGAACTCAAGACATATAAAAGTTCACATAAGCTAGCACAGGAAGCTGGTTTATTTGATCCACTTTTACAGAAGACTTTAAACAGTGCCAAAGACTCATTTGTTGTAGAACAACATTCTGAAGGAGAGACGTGAGCATTTTGCCATTTCCCTTAACTTCTGCAGGGGAAAATGTGGCCTACCCCAGTATTTTCTATTGCACTCTCTCAAAATTCCTCAGGAAGATGGGGTGGGAGAGCCTAGTTTTACAACCATATTAAAAAGATAAGATAGGAGCACCTGGGTAGCTTAGTCGGTTAAGCATCCGACTTCGGCTCAGGTCATGATCTCACGGTTCGTGGGTTTGAGTCCCGTGTCGAGCACTGTGCTGACAGCTGGGAGCCTGGAGCCTACTTCGGAGTCTGTATCTCCATCTCTCTCTGCCCCTCTCCCCCACTCATGTGTTCTCTCTCTCAAAAATAAATATTAAACATTAAAAAAAGATAAGATAGACACATCTGTCCACACAAAGTCTGCTACATGAATTTCATAGTAGCACTATTCGTAGCAGCCCCAAAGTAGAAATAATCTAAATTTGCACCGAGTGATGAATAAATAAGATATTGTATCTCCATACAATGGAATATTATTTGGCAATAAAAAATGCTACCACATGGATGAACCTTGAAAATATCATGATGAGTGAAAAAGTAGACACGAAAGATAACATACTATAATTCTACTTTTACGAACTGTCCAGAACAGCAAAAATCTATAGGGACAGAAAAGAGATCAGTGTTGTCTAAAACTGGGGACACTGAGAGGAAATGAGGAGTAACCACTAGCACATATGCAGTTTCTTTTTATGATGAGAGAATGTTTCAAAATAGGTAGTGGTGATGGCTGCACAACTCTGTGAATATCCTAAAAACTACTGAATGGCACACTTTTTTCAATTTTTTTTTTTAACGTTTATTCATTTTTGAGAGACAAAGAGACAGAGCGTGAGCAGGGGACGGGCAGAGAGAGAGGGAAACACAGAATCTGAAGCAGTCTGCAGGCTCCGAGCTGTTAGCACAGAGCCCAACGTGGAGCTCAAACCCACAAACCGTGAGATCATGACCTGAGCTCAAGTCGGATGCTCAACCGACTGAGCCACCCAGGCACCCCCAATAGCACACTTTTAATGGGTGGGTATGAGAGTATGTGAATTGTATCTCAATAAAGCTGTTATCCAAAAAGAGATAAATGAAAATAAGCCTTTTGAAGTTGGGGAAGGGAAGTTGATATTTTGGACGGAACTGCTCCAGACCAGGCAGACTCCAGTGTGGCTTTGTATGTCTTATTTCATTCAAGCCTCACAGCAACCAGTCAGGTGGCTTCATTCCACCCATTTCACAGATGAAGAAATACAGACCCCTGGAGATTAAGCTGCCTCGGTCACTTGCTAAGCTGAGATTTGAACCCATGTCAGCCACCCAGAATTTTCTCCTTCCCTAAAAGACAAGTGAAGGTACTAAAAAGAAACTACTTGCCTTGGCTGTTTCTTCATGCTGCCTGTAACTATTTAATTATGAGCAGGACACCAGCTTTTCTTTGCTTAAAAACTAACCTGAGATATTTCAACTGATTAAAGTCTTTCTAAAATCAAATAAGGTGTTTTTCTCAAGGTGACCCGTATCCCTTCCTGAATGCAAAGCCAGACCTGCTTAAACCATTGCTCTGACTGCTGTCTGTTGGCATTTTCTCACTACCCAATATTCTCCTTGAACTCACCTCTGCTTGCTCCCTCATTTGATAGGAGAGCTAAAAACACTGCCTAATGTATGTCTCCCTCCAGTCCCACCCCTGCATATACAAAGCAGCATCCAGGTAGCACGGCACACTTTCATGACCCTATCGCTATGCACGTCTCTAATCGTTAGCATCAAAGAGCACTCACAAATGAATTCATATGGACAAAGTCCTCAACTAAGCATTCCAAAGGCATGCACCAGCATCCAACCCCAATCACTTTAAGAGCTTGTGTGAAAGCACCAATCATTTGGGAACGTGCTAAGGTGGGGTGAGAGGAGATAGATTCAAACAGAACTCATGTTCCTTGCCTTAAATGAGGATCATTCCAAGCTGTACAAGAATGGGCGGCCAGCAGAGTGTCTGGGATGCCAGCCATCTCTGAGCCACAGGCACGGAGTCTGCATTTACTCATATCACAACCCATTATCTTCCCAGCCAGGCTCCCAACCTTACCTCTACTGAAGCAGAAGCCAAGTGAACCAGCGAATGACCTTCCTGGGTCATCAGGACCACAGCAGCCACTCAGTTTGGCTCCTTACCACCTCAGCTCTTTGATCTGACAGCCACAGTCAAACCTTCCTTTCCTCTTTCTGAACATTCCCAGTATGCTTCCTCCTGCCTGTCAATATTTAACTACCCTGTCAAGTTACATTACATCACCTGCACTAAATCCTACCCCAGTGATAGCTAAAGGGTGTGCCTGTTTGATTTAATTCAACTATTCTTTATCAAGAGCCTTCCATTCATTCATTTCTTTCAACATGCATTGAGCACTTACTGCATTTGGCACTGGAGATACAAAAGTGAAAGATCCAATCCCCAGAGCCTACTTGGAGAGACAGACAAGACAGTGTGGTGTGTGCTATGATGCTGAAGCACAGAGCACAGGACTGTCTTCCATTACAGGCTGGCTGTTGAGAGATGCAGTGAATGGGACCAGAGAGTTCCTAAAGAGGGCGGCACTCAGGGAGACCTCTCTGATGGGCCAACCTAGATCTGGGAAGTCACAAGGATGAATGCCTGGCCTGGGTCCTCAAGGAGCTTAAATTCAACACAAGGAGATCTGTCATTCTACAGGCTGGCAGTGACTTACATAAGTGCCACAGGAAGATTCAGAATATAAAACCAAACAGGATAGCCATTTCCTATATTTTCTTGATGAGTCTGATCATCAGCCATTTCTAAGACTAAATATTTGAAAAAGGTGTCTCAAGAGAGAAAACTGACTCCAGCCAGTAGATCCTTTAGTGTTGTAAATATGAGTGATTCCTGAGATCTCTGGAATAGCAGATAAACCTATTAGTAAAGGAGATTGCCTGTGACCCATTTTCAAGACCAGGGAAACAAGAATTCAAGTAAGAGAGTAACATTTTTCCCTGGCCAAAGGAATTAATGTGGGACAAAATGGCTTGGCCACAGGTAAACCAAGATCTGTTACATACCCTTCTAATGGCTCCATGACTTTGCCAACACAAAATTTCCTGACATTTTACATAATATAGACAGACCTGCAGAGCCACTGAGTAATACTAAACTGTGGTCTTTAACTCCATCTGGGATCAGAAGACTCAAAAGCTACTCACTTTGGGATTTTTTTCAATGTTTGAGTTTACCATCTAAGCACAGCTCACAAATATGCCCCACATAGTCTTTTTTCTACCAAATCTTACTGTAGCTTCATGCTCCAGAGAACAAAGTCCCCCATGTATGTATGAACAGTCAAAGGACCCCACCACTGGGGAGCCTAAGAGTCTGCCATGGAAAGTACTGGAATATGTGAATTGCAAACTATGGCTTGGCAATCTCAATATATCTAATTTGGGATATGTTCCAAGCTCAAGAGCATCTCTGCATGGAAGCAGTTCTATTAGTCAGTTTCTCAGGTAATTTTCCAGGTCCACATGTATACTTACTTCTCCAAGAGTTTCGAAGGCAAACATTTACAGTCTATTGTTGCAATATTTTACTACAAGGTATTTAGGGTTTTGACAAATACTAACTGACATTGCCACCATTCCAGTGAAAATTGATGACCCATATCTAATGCCTACTACTTGGTTGTGGCTGAAGACATTTTTTAGTGAGTTACTGATTTTAAGCAGAACACTGCTCCAGACCCCTCTTTTACATTCTGGAAGAACGGTTTGATTTCAGCCTTTAATAAATCCACACTGCATGTTGAATCATCACAAAACTGAAGTTTTGCCACACTCAAGATTGTTTTTTAAATCAAGACTTTCTCAGAGCTTTTTTTTTTTTTTTTTTTTTTGCTTAATAACACACAACACACTTGGCATTAGAAATATTATACATTATTAATGGAACAATTGTTACCACTAATTGCCAAATGCCCAGGGATTTCTGGATCCAATTAGAATGGATTTGTGTCATTTATCTTGCAATCGCACTAGAAGGAGGAGGTACTATATGACCTTTGTTTGTTTTTATAGGCAATTCTAGCACACGTGAGGTAAATGTTTCAAATAATATTAATATCATAGGTAGTAAGATAACTAAAATTCCATGGAGAGTAACCAGCAATTGTGACTAATGTTGCCACATGTAAACCATGAAGAAATTCAGCTTTCAAAAGACAGAATTTTGAAAATATATCTGGTTTATCTCTGGGGTATACAGCTTTACAAAATTGAAGAAAGAGAAGTTTTCAGGTTTTTGTTTTTAATAAGTCATCTTAAGGAGAAGTTCCAAAATAAAACTAATCGCTCAAAATCCAATTTAATACGCATTGCGTTTAGAGAGTGAGTAGCACTGTGTACCCACCGTGAGTATAGATAAAGAACTTAAAGCCTCAGGCAATATTACATGACCCTGGGTAACCCACTTCATCCCTGTGATAAGGGTCTAAGCCTGCTTACCTCTTAAAAGGAGTAATTAAGGAAAAGTGATTTGTTGTTTAAGCTACACACCAATACTGTCGCAGGGAGTATTGTGCCTTTTCTAAAAACGTTTATTTACTTTGAGAGACAGAGATAGAGAGCAAGCAGGGGAGGGGCAGAGAGAGAGGGAGACAGAGAATCTGAAGCAGGCTCCACAGTGTCAACGCAGAGCCTGAGACAGGGCTTGAACTCACAAACCTTGAGATCATAACTGAGAGATGCTGAATGCTTAATCAACTGGGCCACCCAGGCACCCTGAGGAATACTGTGACTTTTAAACACTTTGGGAGCACAAGATGTGTTCTAGGTCACAAAAGAGTCCTTCTAATGCCACTACTAACTGTCATAGTGTCCCCACACTGAGGCATTCCCTGAGAAGCACAGCTTGGAGTGCTGAAACCAGGAAGTCCTGGGAACACTATGGGTTGACCACTCCACAAGCTCTATCTCATGTCATGTTAGAACTTCATCTTGTTCATATTGTTTCGCATCTTGTCTGAGCCAACAAATTCTGATTCTCCAAAATTCAGTTGATTTTTTGAAATAAATATTTATAGCTAAGCCTAATAAATAATACGGATTTTCAAGTTGTTCGAACCTATTCACGGTGTTGGGGCACCTGGATGGCTTAGTTGGTTAAAGTATCCGACTTTGGTTCAGGTTGTGATCTCACTGCTTGAGGGTTTGAGCCCCCCACATCAGGCTGTGGGCCGACAGCTTGGAGCCTGGAGCCTGTTTTGGATTCTGTATCTCCCTCTCTCTCTACCCCTCCCCAACTCATACTCTGTCTCTCTCTCTCTCAAAAATAAATAAACATTAAAAAAATCCATTAAAAGAATGAAACATTATCAATTACAGAGATTTTTTTTTTGAGGGGCTCAGGAACTAAACACAAAAACAAACTCAAAAAAAAATTTTTTTTCAGAAGGACTTCATGTCCTTGCTACTCAAAGTGTGGGCCACAGGATTAGCAATATTCCCAGTACTGGAACTTGTTAGATCTGTATAAGCCTGACCCACCCCAGACCTCCTGGCTCAGAATTTGAATTTCTATAAAAATCCCTGAGTGGCTCTGAGGCAGAAGCCAGTTTGAGAAGCCTTGTTTTAGAATGTGTTTAAGCCTGGGGTAAGAAGGAGCAAACCTCCATAAAAAATGTTTGATAGAGTTATAAAAATAAAAACATTCCTGCAACTCAAAGCATTTTGACCAAGAAAATGAAAGGCGTTATTGTAATTTACATTTTCTGGGCCTTGTGAATTTTACCTTCATAGTCCGGGAGGCCATAAAATGTAGCTACACTCTAAATGAGGCCAATGATTCAACGGTTTTGCTACAAGGAAACCTATAGGATGCCAGGATCCACTTCAAAGGGTACAGCCAAGCTGTGAGGGGACCTCCCTCTGTGCACAGGTCTGTACCACCACCCTCTGCCCCTAGCATCTCCCTTGAATAGGGAATCAAACCTGAGATGACTCCTGGATTTTAGGTTTACAACGGAAACATCAGTGGGCAGAAGAATGCATGAAGAGCAAGTTTCTGACATATAAGTCAAGGGGTCTATTTTGGAATGGGGCGGCGGGGTGTGAGTGCTCTAAAAATCACCTGGGTAGAGACGAGGTTGGTATTTGGACATACTGGTCTAGAGCAAACCAAGTTACAAAACAGTATGCATATGACTCATCTTTGTAAAATAATTTGGGAAGATGTCAGCAGAGGGGCTATATCAGATAATAAGGGGACACAGGATTTTATAGAAGAGAGCATTTCAGGCCTAGAGGGCAATGGAAACTCATGTCCTGTGGCTAGAGGGAAAAGAGGGTAAAACAAAACAAAACCAAAGTGATATACCAAGAATAACTAAAAGTTAAAGTGGAATCCAAAGAGATGACAATAACCACAGTGAATTCTAATAATATAAGGGTTAAAATGTTTTCTGTCTTGAAACAGAAGATGACGTTATAATGTCCAGTACAGTAAGATTCTGAAACCCAAATTCTAAATATTTCAAACAGGGAGCCAGAAAGAGACTGAGTACAAAAATCTTATTTGTGTATATAGAACTGTGTCATTTGTACCTTACACACAGAAAATGCAGTCTTTTTTTATGTCTATTGGATATAAATTTACAGAAAGTGATTACCTATGTGGCCACAAAGAAAACAGTAACATTCCTTGAAGCAAATGAGGAAAGAACAAAAAAAATCCACAAAAATCTAAGTGGATTTAACTTAAAAAATAGTCTTCTAACTAATCCAAGAATCAAAAATGCAATAAATGTATAATACATGTTATTTAATATGAATATAACAATCAAGTATATTTCATATCAAAACTGGGATGCAGCTAAACTCAGAAGAAGATTTATAGCTTGAAATGTTTTTATTTTAAAATGAAAGGATAGGGGTGCCTGGGTGGCTCACTTGGTCAAGTGCCCGACTCTTGATTTTGAATCAGGTCACAATCTCACTGTTCATGAAATTGAGTCTCATATTGAGCTCTGCGCTGACAAGCATGGAACCTACTTAGGATTCTCTCTCCTCCTCACTCCCTGCCCCTCCCCTACTCATGCTCTCTCTCTTCAAAAATAAATAAACATTTTTTAAAAATTAAAAAAAAGTAAAAAATGCTGAAAATAAATGAATTAAATATTTAACTTAAGGAATTAAAAAACGTAAGAAAACAAACTTGAAGACAAGAGCACAGGAAAAAAAAACGGAAATAGGTTGGCTTTTAATCAATTTATACATTAATTCAAGAAACATTCATTGAACAGTGACTAGGAATTTTATTATTATTATTATTTTGCTACTCTTCTAGATTCAGGAATATGGCAGTGAATGATTGCTGATAATAAATAGATGAACAAAAAATTCACGGTTAAATAATTGATATAGATATTTGACACGCAATGAAAAGAAACAACTCCCTACACTTTTAATACAATCTAGGGACAGAGGAAGGAAAATAGTTAAATTCACTGTTGAGAAACCTGACAAATACTACCTGAGCCAGGAGATCAAGGTCAACGTTGTCTGTGATAGATCCTGTTAATAGTATATACCCTTGAAAAAAAAAACATAACCCTTGTGTAATCATGAAAAATAATGACAAATTTCAGTCAAGGGGCATCCTACAATTTACCTGGTCAATATTCCTAAAAACTGTCAAAATCATCATAAACAAAGGAAGATTGAGAAATTGCGGTAGGCCACAAGAGTCTAAGGAGACATGACAACTAAAAGTAAATGGATTCTAGATGGCATCTTGGAACAGGAAAAGACCATTAGGTAAAGGTAAGTAAATGTGAATAAAGCACGATCTTAATTAATAACAACGTGTCATTAATTGTGACCAATGTACCATACTAATTAACATAAGCTGTTAATCACAGAGGAAACTAGATGTGAAGTCTACAGTAATCCTATAGAATCTTTTCATTTGTTTCTCTAAATTGAAAATGGTTGTAACAAATGAAATCTGTTTGAAAATCTAAAAATCAGTGGGTAATTTCAGATAGAGATACAAGTGATCAAGAACACAACATAGGGTAACGTAATAGGATGGCCTAGGATGGGACGGTGGCCATGAAATGTCATCAGCAAAGTTTTCTCTGAGGCACTTGAGCTGAGACTTTCATAATGAGGTAGGGAGAAAATCTTAGGGAAGAGAAAGGGACAACATCAAAACAGAAACTCAAGCAAGCAAGCAAGCAAGCAAAGGATAAATTAAGCTGAAAGCTGAATATTTCAAAAGACAAATAAAATAAGCAACCCTTTAGCATCCTGATTAAGAAAGAAAAGCACACAACACAGAGAGTAAGAAACAAAATTTACTAAGGCAGCGTATCTTAATGCAAAGTCTGATAAACCTGGCATAAAAAAAGAAACTCTAATTTCCTTTATAAAATTAAATGTGTTTTAAATAGAATGTTAGAAAATTATATTTAGCCTTGTGATAAAGTAAACTATGACTGAGAACAGTTCATTTTTTATATAAGGATGAATCAATATTTTAAAAATCAATTAAGTTTATGTTAACAAATTAAAATAAAAATGTGATTATGTCATTAGATGCTAAAAATCATTTACTACTATTTTGTAAGAACCCTTCTGGGGGTACCTGGGTGGCTCAGTTGGTTAAGCGTCTGACTTCAGCTCAGGTCATGATCTCACAGTTCGTGAGTTTAAGCCCCATGTCGGGCTCTGTCCTGACAGCTCAGAGCCTGGAGCCTGCTTTGGATTCTGTGTCTCCCTCTCTCTCTGTCCCTTCCCCACTTGCACTTCGTCTCTCTCTGTCTCTCAAAAAATGAATATAATATTAAAAAAAATTAGAACTCTTCTTGACTTTAAGTAAAATAAACATCAGAGGATGCTTCCTATGCATAAGAAAGCATTTACCAGAAGCCAATATAAGATGCATTTATATTAGAGTCATAAATAAGAATGTCCTCTATCACTATTTACTTTTCAACACTGTTTGAGAGCAGATGTAATAAGATGTGAAAATGAAATAAATAATACAAATACTGGAAATAATCTAATATATAAAAACAATTACTCATGGAATATATCTAGAACATTCAAGAAATATAACAAAATCTTTTTAAAATCAAACTGTAGTAAGACAACTGAAAATAAGATAAATATAAGAATACAGTAGTGTTTACTTATACTATGCATTAACAGGAAATAAAGGTAAAATAAAAATCTCAAAACTCTTCTTGTATTTTGAGAGAATTTGTTTTACCGAGATGCCCAAGGACCAATGAGATACATACGAAATAAATTAGTACTACATTTGATACAGCCTCAGAATTTGAAGTAATAATTCCCCAGAAGACAAACATCAACCAAACTTGTCTTTTCCATCAAGTTGGTCAATCCCACTCTCCATGTTTCCTATGTTTACATGAGCTGTTTCAAGCTGTCTCCAAATGTGTCATCTACTTCCAGCATAGAATTAATTACTGTATGTTGATGCAACAATTTACCCACTGCCCACTCCTACTCTGGCCTTTTAGAGGCAGAAGAGGAGAGTTCCATGTCCAAGGTACACATCTCGGAAGCCCTGAAGGCTCCCTCGTTGATGTGGCCTTTGTGTTTCACTGATTTATTCCTGGAGAAAACTTGCTGGAGTTGTTGAAAGGTCAGCTGAGATCTCTGCAGGGTAAGCAATAACACGAGGCTCTACAATCCCTGCAGAAACACAGGGGCACAGAGAAACAGGGTAACCTGGCTGTGAGTGGTCTTTTGAATAGCAGGTTCATAATTTGTATATATATGAGAGGATTATTTTATTTTATTTTTATCAGACATACCTAAACCTCAGAAGCAAATGCTTCCTCATGATACTGATCTCAAACAAGGAGGAGGGGGCCAGAGGTGATGTTAATAAAGATGAAAAGGGAGAGGGGCACAATTCCCTTTACCATTAAAACAAGAAATAAGGAATAAGTGTTCCATGTGAATGAAGAGAAGCATCAAATTCATTTATGTGTAAAAAAAAAATTAAAAAATCACAACCCAAGACCCCAAAGCATGTGAATGATTCATAACTCTGTAAAATTATCCATATAAGAAGGGGCCCTGTGAGGACCTCTGTGAGGTGCGCCTGGGTGGCTCAGTCGGTTAAGCATCCGACTTCAGCTTAGGTCATGATCTTGCAGTTCCTGGGTTCAAGCCCTGCATTGGACTCTGAGAGGACAGCTTAAAGGCCTGGAGCCTGCTTCGGATTCTGTGGCTCCCCTGCTCACACTCTGTGTCCCTCTCTCTCAAAAATAAATAAACACTAAAAAAATAAATTAATTAAAAAATAAAAAGAAATAAAAAACTAAATATGTTTCCCTCTGAAATAGACACATTTACCACATACTTGGATCCAATGAATACCCAAAACATGAAATATATCATTACATCATTCCTTAGCCTTTGCTTCAATATCTGCAAATTAGGTTGAAAGTGAATTTTTTTAAGCACATAATGTTGTTCTTTGTCACAGCAAGAGGTCATTAAACTTTGATAAGGGAACATCGAAGTTTGCAGTGGAACTGCAGGACTAATCTTATCCCATTATCTGTATCATGCAACAAACTTAGCATCATTATAGTTTCATGAGATACAATAAAAATTGCTCATTAATTATTCATACTCTGTTTCCAATACACAGGGTAAAAAAAAAAAAAAAAAAAAGTACACGAGAGAAGCAGAAATGCTGTTGTCCTAAACATTTAGTTAGGTCAACAGAAGACTCAACTGAGCTTAAAAACATTAGATTTCAGAGCTCCTAATAGCATTGATGGCCTGAGTGCTTTGAGAGTTCCACACCTCCTTTCCTACATGCTATCAAATGTTCCCATTACCTATTGTGTTCTTAAGCCACAGACAAACACAACATCAAGGTTAACTATCCTGTACATTGACTGAGTCAGCCCCAAACCAAGTCTGTCCAGTAAAATGTTTAATGCAAATCTTTAAACAATGAAAATGGCCCTCCTAAATACCTGGCCATGAAGGTAACACATTATTTTCATTAATATCTAGTTTCCTACCAGATTCTAAGCTTCCTGGGCTTGGTAGCAAATGGTATTATTTTGCTTACCACTGTAGTCTCAGAATCTGGAAAAGCACTTGACACACAAAAGACAAATATTTATGTCTAATAGATCCTAGACTAAGAGTATCTCTACTTTATGCACCTATAAAAATGGGCATATTATGGGGTGCCTGGGTGGCTCAGTTGGTTAAGCATCTGACTTCAGCTCACATCATGATCTCACGGTCTGTGGGTTCAAGCCCCACATCAGGCTCTGTGCTGACAGCTCAGAGCCTGGAGCCTGCTTCGGATTCTGTGTCTCCCTCTCTCTCCACCCCTCCCCTGCTCATGCTCTGTCTCTCTCAAAAATAAAAAAAATAAATTAAAAAAAAAATTTTAAATGGGCATGTTATAATTTCTGTAACCATTTCTACATTGTTGGGCATTTAAGTTTCTTCATATAGTATTTTAACAATTGTGATTAATATCTTTATTCATGTGATTTCTTCATATTTTGGGCTCCCAAAAGGAGAATTAGTGAGTCAAAAAATCAGAACATTTTTATGGTAATTGATACATAGTGCCAAGTTATTTATGGATGAATACGACAAGTAAAACATGGAAGAACAGGGGTGCCTGGGTGGCTCAGTTGGTTAAGCATCTGACTTCAGCTCAGATCAGGATCTTGTGGTTCATGAGTTCAAACTCCATGTCAGGCCCTGTGCTGACAGGTCAGAGCCTGGAGCTTGCTTCAGATTCTGTCTCCCTCTCTCTTTGCCCCTCCACACCTGCCTCTGCCTCTCTCTCTCTCTCTCTCTCTCTCTCCCTTTCTCTCTCTTTCTCTCAAAAATAAACATTAAAAAATTCTTAAAAAAACACGGAAGAACAAATTTTACCATGTGCCCATGAAGACCAGCTATTAAAACTTTTTTAAATAGTAGATAACTTAAGGGAAAATTGGAATGCTATCATATTTTTTCTGTAGTTTGTTCTTAATTTCTCAAATTGGGTATTTTTCTCTGCTTAAGTAATTGTATTTTCTCTTTTGTTCATTTGCCAAGGAATGATGGGGTCACGGCCATCCCTCTGTATATGGGAGCCTTTCTCAGATACTTAAAAGACCATAACTTCTCTGCCAATTTCATTCCTTTCGCTTCAAATACTCTTTCTCAAGAACACAACAGAACCTTTGAAAGCTGGAGTTTAGGTGATACTTCTATTGACCAGGGATCTTATTACTAAATGAACTTATAGGATAGGCCAGGAGCCCATCAGAGGTCATGATGAATCCCTTATGATGGTCATCTAGATTATTTATGTGTGTGTTGATAAACACTGCTAGAGGTGGTTACTCTGGAAGAATTAGTGATTTATTTTACAGAGTCAGACCAGTTTTATAAGCTAATAAGTACTAGCCTAAGTAAGTCATAGTCAGGGACCAGCCTACACAAAGAAATCCTAGATCTACAAAAGTTTCAGTGGTAATGCAATTGAAAGCTGTCACCAAATCCTGTTATCTATCTGGGTAGAAAAGTGCTCAACAAAATTGTGATAGCCCAGAAGGTAGAGAGCTGAATTAAGGGCAACAATAACCTTTGAGTGAATGGCAGATTCAAGATAATAGCTGAGTGATAAAATAAAACTTTACCAGTAACCCAAGTCCTAATAAAATTGCTCTGTAAGTGCTTTGGGGCTACTGGTCTCTTTAACTTCTTTGTGTTCCTAGGGCTGGAGGACATTTGGTTTTGGCTGTACGCACATTTATGGATGTGCAGGCAATTGAGGCAACTGGTAATGCAGCCCAAGGTGGAATGTGGTTTGTATAGCCTAGCAAAAGTTGGCATTCTTGTGTAAATATTTACCTATGACTTCTAAAACAAAGCAATCTGTCCTTGTTCTAGACAGCAATCCTTAAACACTTGGAATGAAAGATTCCAAGAATACCTATAAAACTGTTTTAGATTTAAGAGGTCAAAAATCCTCATAGATAACCCAAGGTATGCATGGTAAAGCTAAATGTTTACCTCTTCCTTTGTTTCTATTTGGCTGGATAATGCTTGATAGGAAGAGAAAGAGCATTTATTTTAAAAATGCTCCTTTTCAAGAATCATTTATATAGAGAGAACTAAATGTCAACCACAGATGAAGAGATAGCCACATTCTACAAATAAGTTAATTTCAAGGGGAGTTTCTTTTCATCTCCCACTGGAGATCAGAGTTGAACAGGGGAAAGAAAGTTTAGTGATTAAGAGCACAGATTGGAGACAACCTCGGTTTAATCCCAGTTCTGCCTTTATTAACTGTATAATTTGGGAGGTGCCATTAAATTCCATATTCTTTCATTTCCTTCTCTATAAAATGAGGTTGATAATGACAACACCTACCTCATAGTGTTGTTGGGAAGAGGAAGTGGGTTAAATATGTAAAAACCCTCTAAAGCAGTGCCCAGTATATAGAACCATATATTTTCCAATAGAAGATTAAGAATATCTTAAGAGTGGAGTTTATAGAACTGTGTTCTCTAGTACTCAACATTACTGCAGCACATAGTAGGTGATCAATAAACAATTGATGAGTGAACATTTGACTATAAAGAATTTTCTACTAGAATTTCTTTACAGAACAACATTTCCTTGTCCCATCAAAGCATGACAATTCAACCACAGGACTGACAGACTGTTTTCAGAAACAATTCCAGGGTGAGAGTACGTGCACCCCTATGCATCAACAGAATGAATAATGAGAGGGCAATGAACAATATTAAATAAAGAGTTTTAATGTGAATCCAAATGACTTTTCATTAATGCAAGTACTATTTTCTTGGCATAGCCCCCGCCTGCCCTTCTATTCTTTACTGATAAAGCCATGACTATTACACCATCTGGGATAGGTCAAGACCAAGTGGAGAGTCTGAGCTCATCCCTAATTACTCCATTATTCAAGCAGGGGTTAGAGAGTGGGTGGGAAAGTTTCAGGGAAAGATTTCAAATGACACAGATTCACTAATAAAATGCTCAGGAGCTGATTTAGGCCTATTTAATCTCCAAGACATCTGAAACAAGACAACATCTGTAATGACTTCTTATCCTGGAAAATCCCAGAGCGCTTTACATTTTTTTTTTAATCCATGTATTTAGCAGTCACATCACTCATTTATGAAATGTAGTTCTTGTTTCTAGAGTAAAAGGGAGAAATGTTTTTAATAGGTACCGCAAGATAATGAGATGACTAGACACACAGCTCACATCACTGGAAATGGAGACAGACTGGCTTTACCAAGTTGGAATGGGGCCAGCCTCCCAGCCTTAACAGAACTCACCATACTCTGGGGGTGGCATCACCAGCTTCCTCCTTGGATAGAAATGGGATAAGAGACTAGGTAAGTAAATGAGTGAGGTAACGAGTGAATTATTAAATGAACAAATATAATAAAGTTAAAGAAAGTACTGGCCTACAAAGATTTTAGTAGAAAGAGGTAAGGCCTTTCCCATTAATCAAATCTGCCAAAGAATGGATTCCATTTTAAATATCAACATGTGTCAGGGCACCTGGGTGGCTCAGTCGATTAAGCGGCCAACTTCGGCTCAGGTCATGATCTCACAGTTCATGAATTTGAGCCCTGCGTCAGGCTCTGCACTGACAGCTCAGAGCTTGGAGCCTGCTTTTGATTCTGTGTCTCCCACTCTCTCTGGCCCTCCCCTGCTCATGCTCTGCCTCTCTCTCTCTCTCTCTCTCTCTCATTTTCTCTCTCTCTCTCTCAAAAATAAACATTTAAAAAATTTTTTTTAAATATCAACATGTGGCTAGTGGCTATGAAATTACACAGTGAAGGCGAGATGAGTTCCTTAGACATCTCTTTTTTTTTTTCCTGTGTTCTCTTCCCTCACTTTCTGCTTACATATGGGGTTCCTCCTTGGCCCCCTGCTTTTGTGACTATGCACCCTTTCCTTGGCTGTCCTTGAACCACCTGATATTCTGCATCACCAAAATCTAACTTTCATCCTCATTTAAAATACCTACTCTTCATGAATTTATTACTTCAGCTGCAGGCACTATAATCCACCCAGGCCCCAAGCAGAGAACCCTTCTTGACAGCTCATCTCTCTTCCTCCACCCCCATTGACAGGATTATCAGTTCTTGCTATATTTATGCTTACCTTCCAGCGATTTTTCATATCCACCTTCTGCACCCCAATTACCATTGTACACTCTGAATTGTCACCCACTCTTTCCTATATTTCAACTGACATTCTTAGTTCTGGCTGCACATTAGAATCACATGGCAGGGGTGAGATGCCTGGGTGGTTCAGTCAGTTAAGTGTCTGACTTTGGCTCAGGTCATGATCTCACAGCTCATGAGTTTGAGCCCTGTGTCAGGCTCTGTGCTGACACCTCAGAGCCTGGAGCCCGCTTCGGATTCTGTGTCTCCCTCTCTCTCTCTGCCCCTCCTCTGCTCAGGCTCTATCTCTCTCTCCTTCAAAATAAATAAACATTAAAAAATTTTTAAAAAATCACATGGGGAACTGAAAATATGACCAGTGCATGGATCCACACCAGAAGATATGGTTTGGTGTCCCTGGGTGGCTCAGTCAGGTAAGCATCTGACTCTTGGTTTTGGCTCAGGTCATGATCTCATAGTTCCATGGGTTCGAGCCCCATGCTGGTTCCATACTGACAGTGCAAAGACTGCCTGGGATTCTCTTTCTTCCTCTCTCTCTCTGCCCTTCTCCCACTCACATTGTCAATAGATAGATAAATCTAGATAAATAGATAGATAGATAGATAGATAGATAGATAGGGTTTTATTCAGGATGAGGCAGGGCCCAGGCATTGGTATTTTTTAAAGCTCCCCACATAACTTTTGTGCAGTGAAACGTGAGAATAGTTCATCCTGCTCATCGGTCTGGATCTAGTTTTACTGCCCCTGTAGCCACATCCTGAAAAAGCACCAGGCTGCTCTTTCTAGAATGTTCATCCAGAAAATGAACCCCAAATTCCTTACCTTTTCCTAGCCTTTCTACTCATGTGCTGACATTCCCAAACTCACAGAAGCAGATAGTAGGATAGTGGTATCCAATGCCTGGAGTGGAGGAGGGGGATGGGAGTGGAGGAAGGGACAGAAATTGGGAAATGGTGATATCAAGTTTCAGTTATGCAGGATGAATAATTTCTGGAGCTCTAATGTATACTTGGTGACTATAGGTAATAACAATGCATGGTATTACTTGAACTTTGCTAAAAGAATAAGTCTTAAATGTTCTTATCACACATGCACATAAAAATAACTATGGGAGATAATATTTTAATTAGCTTGATTGTGGTAATAATTCACAACATATTTGTATATCAAAACATCATGCTGTATATCACAAATAAAATTTTTGTCAATTATGCCTCAATAAAGCTGGAAAAAACAAGAAGATCTGATACAAAAAAAAAAAAAACTAAACAAAAACAAATCATCACTTATCCATTCCTTAAAAATATATTTTTAGATAACAAACTTAGGTCTTCTCTCCCAGCTTCACATCACTTATTGTACCTTTGTGTGATCTCTGGGGATGTTCTCTAGGGATACTGGAGAGGGCTCACATGTCATCAGGTGGTGAGGACCAAAGTAGAGATGATTCCTGTGGACAACCCAGCCCATGTCTGTTCTCACAACAGCAGGTCTGCTTTTTGTGGCCAGGGACTTGTGCTCTAGGGTGAGACTATCTGCATTTGAAGTGTGGCCTTCCCCTGGGAGGGTGCATGACTTTAGTGAGTTATATCGACTCTCTAAGCCAGCCTCTCTATACCAACTCTCTAAGCCTGTCCTCATAATGGAGGACACTGACACGCTTACCTCATGCAGCCCTTCTGAGAATTAAATAGGGAAAACTAAGAAAGGAATTTACATGGTGCCTGTTACAGAGAAAGCTCTGAATAAATAACAGCCCATATCACTTTATGATTCTTGTTGGACTTACAAATAATATTCTTCTAAAGAAGGGATTTACCCGCATTTTTAAACACTTTTGTGAAAGCATTGTTCTAGAATGTTGTGACTGTAGAGAGGCCAACCTCGTTCTCCCTTGGGATCTGTGTAATTTGAGTTGCTAATGGATCCAGTGTTATTTCTTTATTCTGCAATTCAGAGACTGAAGTCCACACCTTGCCTGTTCACTAGATCCTGTCAGTGGAAAAGAAAACACCAACCTAGGACTCACATTTCGATGCAAAAGCCACAGGTGTTGGTGGGTGCCAGCTTCTGGCAGCATGGCATAAAAAGAAATGAATGCTCTTGCCAATGTTGAGAATATGACTGCAGTATGCCTATTACAAATATTTACCTTTTTAGCTGCAATACCAGGGGACACTAGGGTTTCTGTTTAAACAGTGCTTTGAGGCAGAACTCATTGAAACAACATGGAAAGTTTTGTATAAATAAACTCTTTTATGATTATACTTGTAACACATCATACAATCAGACTGCAAAATAAAGCTTGGAGGGACAAAATAATCCCACTTATTTACATGTAACTCTAGTTTCCAATACAGATTTGTAGATAACTTTGCGTAAAGGATAGTAGGATATATTTTATTCCTGGAAAAACAGGCCTATCTACTAGGGTTGAAAAAGCAGCATAATTTGGGGTTATAGCATAGGGGCTATAATCAATGACTTAGGGTCAAACAAATACAGGTTTGAGAAAAATAAGGCACTCAGAGCATCTAGAACCTAAAAAAGATGCTGTAAATTTTAACTCTGATAATAATATCATCATTAATAATATGATTCTCTAGGGATATGTGACATAATTTTACCAAACGAAGTAATTAGGTTGTATTTTATTTTATCACATTTTGTTTTATACTGCTGCTGTTAATTTGTAATTATAGATCAACCCCCAAATATTCACAGACTTCAAACCTGGTTTCAATAATTTCAATTTTCTCTGAAAGTAAGTGGATCAACACTGAGCTATGGAAATGAGATTGAGGTGTCTGCATTTTCATGACCAGAAGGCATGAGAACTTGTCCTAAAATTGTTTGATCTTGTTACCATTTCTGCTGAACACTTTGAGTCACGCCAGAGTACAGAATGCCTTTTATTTAAAAGCTTCCAAAAGAGAGATTGCATCGACAGAAATTCAGAGCAAGCTGCTGAAAGGCTATATTAATCCCGATCCTAAGATATTACACTAAATATTTGACAGGAATCCAAACTTTCCTGTAGCCTTCCACTAAGAAGCTAATCTTTCATAATTTTAACTGTGAAAGTGGAGGACTTGATCTTTTGAAATGGAAAAGGTGAGTCTAATTGAATTTCCTTCTTTGGTTTCTTATTAAAGATGGGACCGGATTGAATCATATTCAATTAATGATTGTACTTGGATATATTGTTCTTTTCAGAAGCTGGAAATAAGATTAACAAAGCCAGACAAAGATGTAGGGGGCAATGGTGCCAACTCAATACTTAAAGGGCTAGGCATGCGTAGAAGTAAAGACCTATTTCAATGCCATTGATTCTGGAGTAGGCTGCTATTCTTGACCAATTCAAGGACTGAGTGGAAAGTTGTGTGATACTGGGCATCACCTATTGAGGAAAAATAAACTTACAAATGCTACAAATAATAATTGAGACATATCATTCTAATCTCCGCCCTTCTCCTGCGAATCCAGCAAATACACCATGATCCTTGTCATTGTCAACTCAGTGCACACCTGTCCCGAGCTCACTGCAGCCTGCCTACCCAGTTCCCAGCCACCAAAGCTCAGGTTTAGACTGTTTCTCTCCATAAGGCTTAATGCAAGTCTGGTAACCATGGAGCATGTTTTATGAACCAATAATTGTGATATGAGATCTGATAAATTACCATAATTAAGCCAAACATTTTAAAACTGGGACTGTCCAGGAACACAGATTCAGTAATTATGGTCTCTCTAAAACTGTCCCTTCTTGGGGCACCTGGGTGGCTCAGTCAGTTAAGCATCCGACTTCAGCTCAGGTCATGATCACACAGTCCGTGAGTTTGAGCCCCACGTTGGGCTCTGTGCTGATAGCTCAGAACCTGGAGCCTACTTCAGATTCTGTGTCTCCCTCTCTCTGACCCTCTCCCATTCATGCTCTGTCTCTCTCTGTGTCAAAAATAAATAAACATTAAATTTTTTTATATAAATAAATAAAACTGTCCCTTCTATAAGCTTCTCTGTGAATATTTTTCTTCTTTGTCTTAAACACTGGCATTCTACCATAACAGAACTGGCCATTCTTTTCCTAATTATCTCACGTCTTTATTTGTGTATTGCCTATATAGTGATGGTATAAGTGTTTCCAGGGCAAACTTATCAGTTCCTCTATTCTTCAGTGTTGACACAGTAGAAGACACATGATATGTGTTTAATTAGTACTTCTCTAAATAAAGCTTATTTGTGGGGGTAGGGGAGGAGGTGGTACAAGTTTGGAGACAGAATCTTCTAGAATTTCATTCTGTCTCTGACCCTTGACATCTGTATAAGCCAGAGTAAGTCCACATTTTAGGATGGGCATAATAATACACAACACTGTGATATTATGTGACATTTATGCAGTGCCTGGCATGTAGTAAGGCCTTCAACCATACGTATTCCCTCAGTGAACAGAAACACTGACCGAAGAGAGGTTTTAGAGTATGAGAGGGAACGGAGCATAGTGCCCATGAGCATGGGCTCTAGAACCAGACTGCCAAAATTCAAACCCAATTCTAAACTTCCAGCTATGGGATTTGGGGTTAACTGCTTAACATCTTTGTGCCTCAGTTTCTTCACCTGTGAAATATAAACATTAATGGTATCTACCTTCCCAGATTGTGAGGGTTAAATGAGTGAATACTTACACAAACAGGTGGCTTTGGTATTACTAAGGATGAGCTCAATTAGGAAATACAAATGAACTTGGTCAATTCTAATGGTCTTTTAAAATTCTGGATGCATAGTACTATGAATATATATACTTTTGCCTTTAAAGCCCCACATATAAGAGAAGGTAACATTCATACTGAGACAGGCTTTACTGCCTACACATGTAAGTAAACAGCAGATACCTAAGTTTAGCTTTTTCCTTCTCCTCTTACAACTCACATATCTGCCACCTATGGTATCTGAGCCTATTCAATTTATGATCTCCCATAACCAGCTAGGAAGCTGAATGTGGAAGAGAAAGCTGAAGCCAAACCTGAGATTCAGTTTGAAAGACTGTTTATTAGAATAATCAGTCTTCTGCAGAGATGGTCTGAATGGAGACCTCTAAGTGATTTGTCTAAGATAGATGCCCAAGGTGGGAAGGTCTGGACTCAGAGCCTGACATTGAACTGAACCTTCAAGGAACCTTCCAATCAAGTTCATCAATGTCAAATTTAAGGTCCTTGCAGCAGGTGGACTATGTCAGCACAAGGTTCATTACTTAACTAGGCAGAAGCCATGACAGGGCTAGGACAAAAAAACACTTGTCAAGAAAAACTAGGCACTACAAGAGACTCGTTTTAGACCTGAAGACACATGCAGATTGAGAGTGAAGGGATGGAAAAGCATTTATCATGCAAATGAAAATGAAAAGACAGCCAAATAGCCATACTTATATCAGACAAATAGACTGTAAAACAAAGACTTGTATCAAGAGACAAAGAAGGATACTTGTATAATCATAAAAGGAACAATCCCACAAGAAGATATAACAATTGTAAACATTTATGCACCCAATATGGAAGAATCCAAATACATAAAGCAGTTAATAACAAACATAAAGTAATCAAGAGTGATACAATAATAGCAGGGGACTTTGACACCCCACTTAACATCAATGGATAGATCATCTAAACAGAAAATCAACAAGGAAACTGGCTTTGAATGAAACATGGTACCAGATGGATGTAACAGATATATTCAGAACATTACATGCTAAAACAGCAGAATACACAATTATTTCAAGTGCACATGGAAGATTCTCCAGAAAAGATCACATATTAGGCCACACAGTAAGTCTCAACAAATTAAAAAAAGACTGAAGTCATACCGTGCATCTTTTCTGACCACAATGTTATAAAACTAGAAATCAACCACAGGAAAAATCTGGAAAGAACACAAATACATGCACATTAAATAAAAAGCTAGTACACAATGAATGGGTCAACATAATGATGGGTCAAGTCATCAAAGAAGAAATCAGAACGATATGGAGACAAATGAAAATGAAACACCACAGTCTAAAATCTTTGGTATGTAGCAAAAGCTGTTTTAAGAGGGAAGTTTACAGCAATAAAGGCCTACCTCAAAAGCAATAAAAATCTCAAACATTCTAAACGTGCATCTACAGGAGCTAGAAAAAGAACAAACAAAACCCCAAACCTAACGGAGCTAGAAAAAGAACAAACAAAACCCAAATCAGTAGAAGGAAGGAAATAATAAAGATTAAAGTAGAAATAAATGAAATAGAAACTAGAATGAATGAATGACTAAACAAGCGAATAAATAAATAAATAAAATAGAACAAATCGATTAAACCAGGAGCTGATTCTTTGAAAAGATCAACAAAATTGATAAAATTTTAGCCAGACTCATTAAAAAAGAGGACCCAAAGTCAGAAATGAATGAGGCAAAATAACAACAATCAACACCACAGAAATACAAAAATTTTAATGAATTTTAATGAAATTCATTCATTTAAAAATTTAATGAAATACAAAAAATTTAATGAAAAATTATATGTCAACAAACTGGACAACTTAGAAGAAATGGATAAATTCCTAGAATCATATAACCTTCAAAAACTGAATCAGGAAGAAATAAAAAATCTGAAAAGACCAATTACCAGCAATGAAATTGAATCAGTAATCAAAAGCCTCCTAAGAGGGGTGCCTGGATGGCTCAGTCGGTTAAGTGTCCGACTTCGGCTCAGGTCATGATCTCGCCATCTGTGAGTTTGAGCCCTACGTTGGGCTCTCTGCTGACAGCTCAGAACCCAGATCCTGCTTCAGATCCTGTGTCTCCATCTCTCTCTGCCTCCCCTGCGCTCTCTCTCTCTCTCTCTCTCAAAAATAAATAAGCATTTAAAAATTTTTTTAAACTCCCAAGAAACAAAAATCCATGACCAGACAACTTCACAGGTGAATTCTACTAAACATTTAAAGTAGAGTTAATATCTATTATTCTCAAACTATTCCAAAAAGTGGAAGAGGAAAGAAAGCTTACAAATTCATTCTATGAGACCCGTATTACCCTGATACCAAAACCAGATAGACACCAAAGACAGATAAAAGATACCAAAGACAGATAAAAATAGAACTACAGGCCAGTATTTCTGATAGACATATGCAAAAATCCTCAATCAAATATTAGCAAACCAGATCCAAAAATACATGAAAAAAATCATTCACCACAATCCAGTGAGATGTCAATATCTGTAAATCAATCAATGTGATGCATCACATCAACAAGAGAAAGGATTAAAAACTGTATGATCATTTCAAAAAATGCAGAAAAAGCATGTGACAAAGCACAACATCGATACATGATTAAAAACCCTCAACAAAGTAGGTTTAGAGGAAACATACCTCAAAATAATAAAGACCGCATATGAAAACCCCACAGCGAACATCATACTAAATGGTAAAAATTGAGAGCTTTTCCCCTAAGACAAGGAAGAAGACAAAGATATCCACTCTCATTGCTTTTATTCAACATAGGACTGGAAGGCCTGACTGCACCAATCAGACAAAAAAAAAAAAAAAAGAAAAAAAGAAAAGAAAAGAAAAAGAAAATGTATCCAAATTGGTAAGGAAGACGTAAAACTTTCACCATTTGCAAATGACATGATACTCTATAAAATATCCTAAAGACTCCACAAAAGAACTACTAAAACTAGTGAGCTCCATAGGGTTGCAGGATACGATATCAGTGTACAGAATTTTTTTGAATTTCTTTTTATATAAGTTTATTAATTTTGAGAGACAGAGAGAGAGAGAGAACAAGTATGCAAGCAGGAGAGAGGCAGAGAGAGAGGGAGAGAGAGAATCCCAAGCAGGCTCTGTGCTCATCACGGAGCCCAGTGCAGGGTTTGATCTCACAACTGTGATGGATACAAAAGAGTATACTTATCATGATGAGCAGCAGGTGTTTGTTGTACGGAAGTGTTGAATCACTATATTATATACCTGAAACTGATGTAACACTGTATGTTAGCCATATAGGAATTACAAATTAAAAAAGTAAATTCAATACAATATTTTTAAACATATATAAAAATTAAATAAAAAGACTAGGTACCAGTTGCCCTTATAGTTGCACATTGGTAAACTTGCAGTTTGCAAAATAATTCAGAAATTCGAACGAAGGTGAGAGTAACAGCACCATCAAAATGAACACTAAACTAAGATAATAAATTAACTTCATGACACATTCAGCATTGACATTCTTAGCAGCAGACCTCAGCTACTAATAACAACTCCACACAGTTTTCATGCTACTGGCTTTGCTGCCTTCTTCTTCTCCATCAGGCTTTTGAACCAGGATTCCATAGGCTATGCCAAGTTAGCTTAGGCACTTCCCTTGCCATCTCAGAAGAAATCAATACCATATCCAAAATCATTATTTATATATTTAAGAGTCTTCTCTCCATCAGTCTTGTTCTTTTGGTCTCTCTGCCATAAAAATTCTACCAGAGATCACTATTTTTCTTACTCTCAAGTATGATTCAAATGCATTTCAAATCAGGGAAACCTGATTGTGTCCATACCATTTTCAGGGTGGAACAAAATGGAATAACAAGACAGATCTACTACAGAAACAGACAGAAGGAGGTTTCATGGGAAAATCTCAGCTGAGCGCTGAGGAAGGCAGATTACTGGAGAGCTCTCTGCAGGAACAGCAGGTAGATACCAAATGAAACCACAGTCCTTGTTAGAGGCATCCACACAAAGAAGGCTATTCGGTGTTCTGCAACGACAGACATCACCTCACACCTAAGCTGTGTTCAGTGAGAGAAAAGGAGTCAGGTACATGGATCAAGACAGGAAAGAAGAGGAGGTAGAGAGGAAATAAAATAGGAAGAGTTGCAGTAATTGGACTGAGTTAATGACTCTAGACAGAGCTATACAAATAGGAGAAGGTGAGAGGCTGTGCCCTCCCCAGGTAAGACTTCCCGCACTCCTTTGCACCCATCAAAACCTTCCCCATCTTTTGGTCATTGCTGAGACCCAGTGGCCCTCTAAGAACTGCAAGCCACCAACAGCTCCCCTTTGACACCTGATGTCCTTAAGGTCTGCATTAGTGTTTCTCAACTGGAGGTGATTTGGCCCACGAGGGCATATTGGCAACATCTAGAGACCTTTTTGGCTGTTACAAACTAGGATAGTGGGCCAGCATGTACTGGGTGGAGGACCTGGATGCTGTTAACATCTTATAATGTGCAGGTCGGCACCACAGCAAAGAGCATCAGTAGTGTTATGGCCGAAACCTCTGGTCTGCATCACTATCATCTGGTCCCAACTCCTCCCGGCCTTGAAAAGTAGTTCCATGTTCTGGGTGTCTGTGTTGACTCTCAGGCCAGCTTATAAGTATCTTTGGAGCATAGAGCACACTTGGTACTTCATACTGTCACCAAGCATTCTGGCACAGTGCCTGAATGCAGTAGGTAGGGTGTGTAAAGAGTGAAGAAGAAAAAGGACAAACGTGTTCATTGTGCTGGGTCAGAGCTAAAGGAAGTTGCCTCTTGGTAGCATCATCATCAAACCCTGCTACAGAATGCCATGGTAGAATGCCATCTGAACAGCGAGCAAGGGGTGAGATGCTCGGGCAATGAGGAGAGCCTGGGAAATAACTAAGAATGAAAAGGTGGGGGCCAGGCTGCAGCATCACATCCAATAGTCAGTGAACGAAAGCATTGAAAAATGGGCATTTCAACTTTTAAAAGATGCTTTTAGACATAATTTAGAAAACAGTCCAAAAGCTGCACAAACCGGGTAAAAATTGATCTGTGCACCTCACAGCGCTTCTGAGCCTCTGCTAGTCTTCTGCAAAGAGCTGAGTGCAGATACCCCCGGGCTTTTTGAGGTTTTTGCTGAGGAGAAACAACATGAAAAGACTCTCTTTATTCCCGCCTACTCTCTCTCTCTCTCTTTTTCTCCCCTCCAACTTCTCTCCCTCTCCTTCCCCCACTGTCTCTCCTGCTCTCTCTCTCTCACTCCCCCCCTCCCTCTTTCCCTGTCTCTCTCTTCTTCTTACCCTCTCTCCCTCTCTCTCTCCCCCACCCCATCTTTTCTATATCCTTTCCTCCATTCTCATAAGTCCAGAAAAAGTATAATCACCTCCACCATAGGGCTTCCAAAGGCCCATCCCGCTTCCACTGTGCTTGAGTATAGATCTTATACTGTACTTCATAATTGATGGTTCCAGAGCTGTTGCTCCACTGGGCTGTGGGCCAGCTCCACGGTGCTGAGACCACACATTATCCTTTAGTCCACCAGCACCTAGTGGAGTGCTAGGCACATCCTACATGCTTGATAAACAGAAATTGTTGAACTGTTGAACAAGAGAAGACTTGTGCCTGTCTGAGACAAAGCCACACCTCAGTCAAAGGGCCAATTCCCAGCCAGCATAGCACAGAAGCTGGGCAGCTTCAGGTCAGGACACCTCAGACACTGCTCAAATGACAAAGTCTGTAAGCTTGAAGGCATTCCCATCTGGGAAAAAGCAGCAGCCACAAAGTTCCCATTCTAGAATGTCCTTACCATCAACTGCATGTAAATTTCTAAGTATTCATTTCCAATAAAGATAAAGGACGTTTGATGCGGCCCCTAGATGTTAGTTTTTTTCAAGCAATATCAACTGCATAGTTCCAAACACACATTTGCCAAGATGTAGCTTTTCTTTCTCAACCTATCCTGTCTGATGGCAAAAACAAAAACAAAATCTTAAACTAGTCACCCCAGAGTTTTCTCAAGTTAATGTTCTCAGGGATTCAGGTTTAAAGGACTGTCACATTTAGCATTAAAACGCTCTCCTTTGTCTCTCCCTGCCTTGCCTGACTGGGATCAGTGTGAACCTCACAAGTTCCTGCAGGAGAGGGGGGAACAGTGAGTGCACTGCCTAGTCTTACTCTCTGTCTGTTCAATGCTGGCCTTTGGTCTAGACGTGTCTGTCTCTTCTTGTCTGGACTTTAATAGAACAGTACTCCTTCAGTGATGACCACTGGCTGATCTGCAGAATCGCATAACTCCATTCAGATGGGTGGCATGGGAAAGCATTGAGGCTCAGCCCATCCCTGGCAGGAACCCTCCTGTTTCAACTGACCCTCCTCCATAGGATCAGCCCTTCTTACATGGGCCTTCTCTCTCCTGCGGCTCAATGCTGGACTCTGCACACAGACACTCCCCTAGACCTTTGAACTGACTGCAGTGTCTGTGGCATGAATCACCCTGTGCCATTTCCACTGTGCTGCAACAGCACAGAGCACGTGCCCCAAGGTGGCGGCTGTCCCTGCTGGACCACACCCCTGGACAGTCACACGTTCATCACCAATCCCTAGGCTTCAAGAAGCTTCCATCAGTGACACCCAGCTTACCCATGAGTCACCTGCTTCCACTTCAAACTCTGCTCCACAGAGCTGTTTTCTCTGTGGGAAGAGGGGTGCTGCAGTAAACAGTGAGTATAGGGACCTATTGAGTCTATTTGCATTCTCCTGATGACCTTCTCTTTTATCTTGATAGCTGTATCTTGAACCTAGAAATCAATATTCTGGTAAGCTTATTCATTGATAGATTTCAGACAATTTCATACCCCTACCTAGGGTAACAGGCTACCCTTAAATGCATGTGAGATTATTAATCAGTGTATAAGAAAAACTTAGCAATTATAGGATTTTGTTACATTCCAATTCACGTGAAAAATGAATGGCCAGCCTTTTCCTTTTCTAAGTCTACTTCATTTTCCAAAATGTCCCCATTCTCATGATTGACCTGCTTGAGGTCTTCAAATAAAGTTAGTAGGGATCCAGGATTCTGAGTTTGTCCCATTCTTCAGATGGGAAAAGAGAATATCTGACAGAAGGAAGGACTAGTGTCCTGAAGTTTTGGTAACATGATCTAGAGGAGTACCCAGGGCACCTTAGGGTCCTTTAAGCAAAATGGAAATGCTAACATGAGGACATAAGGGGCCCAGAAACTTTACCTTATTGTAAATAACTTAAAACATTTTTTTAATATTTATTTTTGAGAGAGTGAGCGAGTGAGCAAGTGAGTGTGAGCAGGAGAGGGGCAGAGAGAGGAAGACAGAATCCAAAGCAAACTCCAGGCTCTGAGCTGTCAGCACAGATCCTGATGTGGGGCTTGAACTCAATAACTTTTTTTTTTGTCCTAAATAACATTTTTTAATATCAAATTTATTGTCAAATTGGTTTCCATACAACACCCAGTGCTCATCCCAAAAGGTGCCCTCTCAATAACTTTTTAAAACAAAAAAATTAGAAGGATTATTTTTTTTCAGTTCTATATCTCCTGGTATTGCTTGAAAACACACCTTCTTTATCTGCTAGAGGTAAGTGCAGACCCATTGTCCTTCTCCTTTTTGTCAAGCAAAAGGATACTGAACCTTACCCTCCATATCCCAATGGGGTGTTAAAAGGGTAAAGTGAGAAAACAGATGTGAGACACCAAGCTACAATCGGGAGATTATTAGAAGTCTCCCTGTGAGCACTCTCTCTGGGGATTTGTCAGGGCTCTGTGTTTCCCTTCCTTGTACTCAGATCCTTGTTTTTCCACAGAGTCAGGCAGGACAAGAGTCAGGATCCTTTCTCCCCTCACTCACTTGCCAGCACCTCTGAATTCAAGGCCTGACAGCTGGGCAGGAGGTGGCCCCACTGCTCCTCTGAACGCATCTGTTCTCCAAATGATCCTTCCTCAGCAGACTTCTTTGACCTTCACTCATTAGGATTCCCCATGGATTGTGCTCTCCATGTGAAGAACTGCCTTAACTAATTCCTTGCCTTTTAGCACCTCAAGGGGCCAGAATAGATGCTATATGATGATAAGAAATAATCTCTTAGATCATTTTATTACTTCTATATGAGGACACTAAACATTTCTTGTGATTGAATGATTCGTTCAGGAAAGAAATAATTTAGTAAAAGGCCATTCTCCTATTCAAGAAAGCAAGTTGTAAAAGTATCAGATAATTTCACTTTCTTGCATTTCACTGCCTTGAAACAGCTCCCAAATCCAAGTTGGTCTCCGTTAATGTGAGAAATTGGTTTTTAAAAAGAAGAAATTCATGGTAAGAAGATTTTACAAGTTGAATCTGATGGATTCATTCACAAATAATTTTATTCAACACTTTTATGCTGAAAAGCCTACATTGTGTGAAGTGTTGGGGGGATATAAAGTATTAAGAATAAAGTTTTAAATGAAACTAGTTGTTTTGCATGGTAGTTTTAAAACACTTTTCACATATATCTGACTTCATTCTCAAAAATCTGTGATGTATTTGCTGTTATTGCCATTTTAAAAATGAGGAAAAGGAGGCTCACTTTGGCATCCCTGAACTAAAATCCCAGTTCCTATAACTTGAAACTCCAAATCCTTCTCATTACACAACACCCAGCCCTTTGGTTTGCAATAAGTAAGTGTCCCTCCGAGTAGTAAATGCAAAGTGCGATTTGGTTCTTCCAGTGAGCAGTCACTTCTCACTGGAGTGATACAAGAGAGTTTAATAGGGTAGGTTGTCATTCCACTTGGTCCCAGAGGAAAGAGGATCTTGATAGCCCTGGGAGAGTGAGTAGCCAATAGTTCAGGGAGAGGGGAAGAGATGAACAGAAGCACAGAAGTAAAAGGAAGCTAAGCAATTTTGGGGACTGGAAATTAGAGCAGACTGCTATAATACGGAGCCCCTGGAGAAAACAACAAAGGAGCAGTAAGTGAAAAAGAGAGGTTGCACAGAACCTCATTACTGGGTTGAAGGATTTATACATCATTCAATGACCAGTATGTGTGTATTTGTGACAGGGTGGTGATGGTTTTGGATGAAGATGGCATGATTCAGCTTGTGTTTCAGGGAAACTAGCCTTAACGTTATGCAAGACAGACCTGCAAAAAGAGGAAGTGAGGACTGAACAATTGCCAGAGACAGAGGAGGAAGCTCTCCTATGGATTCGAGGAAGAATTAATGCAGTGATCATGGGAGAGGAGAAGAGAAAGGAAGAGAAACAAGAAACATAATACTTAGAAAATCTAAAAGGCTTAATAATTTATAGAAGGTTGAAGGTGAGAGAATGGAAGTCCTATGGTTCAAGTTGGGCCACTGGAAGACTGATCGATATCATAAATATATATGATCTGAAAGAAGAGAATCTTGCAGAAGCCTTAAGTTTTCTAAGGAAAAAGAAATATAAAAATAGTAAAACAGTAAAAACAAGCACTTGCACACTTATACGACCAGGCGTCTGTTGCTCATGCAATTTTTACAATTTTTTGAGTTGCATAGGATTATTACACTTACTATCATGGTGAAGACACTGAGGCAAAGAAGGTTAAGACAACTTGCACCAAGATAACCCAGCTAGGAAGTGAGGGAGGCAGGAAGGAGGTTGGCCCAGGCAACCCGGCTCCAGAATCTATGCTTTTGACCACTATGATCTGCTACCCTTCTAAGATAAGCGTGTTTCTGAACATGCTGGTTTTACAATGCCCTGGAGATGAAGATTCCTAATAACAAGGTCAAACTCAAGCTCAGAAGAGTAACTGGAAACTAAAGGTGCATATCTGGAAGGCATCTGTGTGGAGGTGACAGCTAGATTTGTGGAGGGGATGAGGACAACCAGCGGTGGGGGCATGGAGAGGCCCCAGGAAGTGAAGGTGAAGTAGGATCCAGGATGGGGAAAGAAGATAGACAACATAAGCTGGAAAAGTAGATGTTAAGTGGGTGAAAAAAAAAAGGGGGAACCAAAGAAAGAGAAAAGAAGAGTGCAGTCAATGAAAGAAGGCCTTCGGGTGAATTTCAAGCATTATCCCAATAATATGAAATGTGGAAGGCCATTTAGGCAAGGAGCTGACCAAGCAAGGGCTATTGGTAAAGCTGAGTGGGTGATTCTACACAGACAGTTGGGTAAAGTTCATGGCTTTATTGTGAGGAGCCAACATGGATGACACTCCCACCTGCAACACCCAATTCTACATATCATCCACTCACTGCCCTCCCCCCAACCAATCTATCAGTGGTACAAAATCAAATTACATAGACCCAAGAAAGGCTCAACATTGCAGAGAAAACTCCATGTGCATCTTTTATTGAGCTATGTGAGAATTCAGAGATACATGGCAAGGTCCCTGAATTCATTCTTTTAGTAAAGTTGTCTTCTTATGTAAATAACCCAAAGTTAATCTGATGAACAACTTATTTTCAAAGTCTGTTTCTTTGTTTTAAATAGAGGAAAATTCAGCCTCAAGGCAGTGCCACCTTGCATCTTTTTCTGTGGCCCTCATCTTGGTGCCCTGAAGAGCAGCCAGTGTCCAGCCTGCTGAGACAGGGTTCCACATACAGTACTTCTAATGACCCTAGCCACACATATGGGCCACTTGTCATATTCAGCTTTAAGCTCACTGCTGACAATACTTATCAGATCAAAACAAACATGCCTATTAAACATATTATAAATTGGTGTACATGAAGCAAGAGACAGAGTAACAGAATAAAGCAGACATAGTGTGGCAGAGGAATGTCCTAAGCGCGTATACCTAAAATGTACATTTCTAATTTATCCTTCCCATAGTATTGTATGTTACCTCTGAAATGAAAGCAAGTATTATTCTCCTGTTGAATTTATACTTCTCTTTGTCATAAGAAGTTTGATATTTATTCTAGGGGGGACAAAAGGCATGATATGTAAGTTTCCAGAAACTCTGTGCCACAAATCAAACCTTTGAACCATCCCAACATGGGGAAGCTCATGCATTTCATTGACTCGGGAGGAAGAACAAGCACAAATTTAGCTAATCCATTCTGTATGGAATCATGTCAAGTAATCCAGTTGTTTATCTTGAGCAGTCAAGAGGAAAGACTTGTTAAATCTAAAGCAAAAGTAGCACATGTAAGCGCTTGATTTGGTTTTCTTCAAGATATCTCCAAAGGCTGCAAATTGAACTCTGCCTAGAAGTGCATGTTGGGGCAGCTTTTCCTTAAAGCATTTCCCTTCCTTTAAAAAAGCCTACTGATAAAAGAAAAAAACACATTTATGAAGATATTTTAGCCCTTTAGTCTATGTGCGTCTTAATCTTTCTACCCATCTTCCTTCTTTCTACAAAATAACATAGGTAGACAAGGCGCTATGTTTACATAAACATACGTAAGATGTACACGTGAGCAAAGATACAAGCTGCTCCTCATGGCCTTTTTCTCAGTGTGACATGATGTGCTTTGACACTTCCATGCACTGTGTATATACCTCCATAAGAGCTCTTATGCTACTGGGTAACATTTCTCCCTGCTAGGCTGAACATACAAAATCAAGGACGGTTTCTGACCCACTCTGCATTACCATTACCTATCACAAAATAGCTGCTCTGTAAGTCTCTGCTTGATCAATGGATGAATAAATGAAAGCATGTTCCCAAAACTGCTGTTAACTCTCATGCATATTAGAAATGAATTTCTGCCTCAGGCTTTTGTGCTTTTTTTTTTCTTTTTTTATTTCAACTGTAGCTTGAAGATTCAGTGCTCTTGTGCCTGAGGCAAAAGTGATTGAAAGTAATCTATTTTATACTCAGAATATTTAAAGGAATTTTATAACATATTAGAAAAATGGGAAATTATCAAAATAGATGAGTGGCATTTTATAGATCACAGGGAATATATGTTCTCCCAAAGACAGAAATACTAAACCCAGATACCTCTGAAATTTGAAATAGGTGGACTTTTAGCTCCCTTCCAACCTTGAGAATTCTCTCAACAAGGAAATAGTAGTTTGTCCTAAGGAACTACTGTTCCTTTTAATAATATGACTCTCTAACTTTCAGAATTCTCTGTCTCCAAAATCTATAGGCCAGTCTGAAGTGGATTTCATGTCAAGGTTGAAATCAGGGATTGTATCATCCTGAAGGTACCACTTTTCTCTGTTATATGCCATATTGATTTGAACTACAAAGGGAGGTTAATATATATAATGAACATCATTATGCCTCATCCAAATCTCATAGAGTTTTATGGTATTTTTCTTTCAAAAGGAGTTATAAGACACAGAAGTATAAGGACTCTTAGAAACCAAATACCACAATTTCCATCAATTGTCTGAACTACTCTGACAACTCTCTGTCAAATGCTTGTGTCTGTGCTTGAACACCCAAAATCCAGAAACTCACCATCTTCCAGGCAATCCTTGGATCTCTGCAAAGAAGTCCTGTGACAAGGTATCAAAGATATACCTTCCAGAAACATCCATTGATTTGTTAAATTTAGACTCTTGGGGCAATACAGGCTAAAGTTGAATCCTTCCAAACACTCATACAAATAACTTTTAAGGATTTAAAAGAAAGCTTATTTTTTTCAGTCTGATTCTTCCCATTTGTTCTTTGGACCAACATTCAAAGTTCCATCCATCCGTCCCTCAAGTAATGTCATCTTGAGTCATTTAACTCTCATGGTCATTTTTCTCTGAATACATTCCAAAATGTCCAATAAATTTCATTAGTATTTGGTAACCTTCACTGAATATAATTATTTTCAGTATAATTTGAAAAGTCCAAAGTAGAGGAAGATGATGACCTTCTTTATTCCATTAATGGAGGCTCTGGATTACATATTACATTTTTAGGAGTCATTCACATTGAGATTACTGTTGACTGTTTAAATACATATTGTTACTAAGCCAATAGCCTTCTGATACTCTAATGTACACTTTATTCTAGAACCATGCCAAACTTCACATTTATTTCTATTAAATACCTTTTGTCATCTTTTTTTTCTTACCCTCTAACATCTTTCTTTGGCTGAAACTTGAAAAATTTCAATGGTGTGCTATCCTCAAATGGGATATATATAGCTTCAATTATCTTTACTCACATCACTGACCTAAACACTGAACAGCCCCAGGACCATGAAAAGAAGTGTGTAGTATGCCACAAAAACCTTCTTCTGGTTGACATCAGTCTCCCTTTGAGGGTAATAATTCAACCAAGATCTAATCCACCACATAGTATTAGCATCCAGACCACATTTCTCCACTTTTTCCACAAGGGAAAATAAGAAACTTTGTGAACAGTTTCCACATGATAAAACTAAAAGACCGTTTTGCCAAAAAACAAGACAGAGAAAAATTTATTATTGTATTACTCACCCTGTGTGTATGGGGTTAAATATTCATAGCAACCCAGAACCTGGAATGTGACCTTATTTAGAGATAGGGTCTTTACACATGTAATCAAGTGAAGATGAGGACATACTGGGGTCTATAAAATGACTGGTACTCTTATAAGCAGACAGAGATTTGGACAGAGATACAGAGAGGAAGACAGCCAGGTGAACACAAATGCAGAGAATGGAATTATGTTGCCATGAGCCAAAAATTGCTGGCAACCACCAGAAGATGGAAGAGGTAAAGAAGGAATCTTCCCTAGAGTCTTCAGAGGGAATGCAGCTGGGCTGACCTTGGATTTATACTCTAGCCTGCAGAACTCTGAGAGAATATATTTGGTTTTTTCAAGCACATAGTTTGTAGTAGTTTGTTATAGAGGCTCCGAGAAACCAACACATTGTGTGTCATATGGAGAACACTCACTTTCTCCCTTCAACCTGTCCAAATACTATGGGCACATCAACTATGCCCCTGCCTCAGTCTACTTCAATTCCATATATATCTCTCCCTTCCTTTCACTGTTCAGTCATTGAAATGAGGACTACACAACTTGGCAGCTAGTAATATACTCATTATAATATTTTACAATTATTTTTTGAGTGGTACGCTTGTACTTCCAATTAGATTATAATCTTAATGAGGGTAGGACTAATACTTTGTCTTTTTGTGTAGTTTACAGCATCAAAACCCCACTCTGCCCAGCGTTGCTACACACACACATACAACACTCCAACCATTGACCATGATAAAACTGGCCTGGAAAACAAATTCAGTTAGGATACAGTTGGAATAGTTTATCCTGATAAATACTATAGCACTTTTAAAAAATATGTTACAATATGTTAATGGAGAGAAAATGTGAAGGAAAGTCATATATTTTAAGGAATTTTCACTAATGTAAATGTTAAAATTAATCTCTTCACTTGTTGGAGAGAATGTTCCCCTTTTTTAAATGTTTATATACTTATTTAGAGAAAGACAAAGAGAGCATGAGTGGGGGAGGGACAGAGAGAGGGAGAGCTCAGAAAATCTTAAGCAGGCTCTGTGCTATCAGTGCAGAGTCCAATGGGGGGGCTCAATCTCACGAACCATGAGATCATGACCTGAGCTGAAACCAAGAGTCAGATGTTCAACAGATTGAGCCACTCAGGGGCCCAAAGAATATTCCTTATAGTATATATTTTTTCCTCTTCTTTCCTCTTTCTTGGTTATTTGTGTTGTCCTAGTCGCAGTTATTTCTTTAACCTAGGATACATGAATGCCCTGTTAGAGAAATGATCTGTAATACAAATATGCTTTCTGTAGATTGCTTAATATCATGCAGGCTACTCACTAGGCAAGCAGGAAATCTTGTGATCTGTTGAGCCTCAATAGGGATACTTAAATGAGACTCAGAAGCCATCCTCTACTCCAGTGTTATTTCATGGATCTCACTACTTCCTTTTCATCAGCAGCAATTGTGAAATGCAAAGCAAGTTCACCGGGAACCTGCTTTCATCTCACCCTTCTCCACATTTCACATTGCCAAGAAATTGAAGGCCCACATTTCAGTGAGCTGGGCCAGGACTTATTCATGTGCTGATATCAGAAAACTTATACCCCAGTTTCAACGAGTATCCTTCCCCATAATCAATTTCATCAGTGAAAGCCAAGTCGTTCTCTGCTGAAAAGTGAGCTGTGATATCTTCTCTGTCTTCTAATGGATCTTTTCCCTGGAATGCCACACACAGTCATGTAACAATCATTCAAAGGTACAGCTTTTTTTTTTCCCTGCCAAGGTAACACATTCACCTCAATAAGAATACACCGATTCTTTTAGCAAAACCTTCTTTCCATAGCTGGGAAAAGAGGGTGACCATATTAATATCTATCAACCAGATGGCCTGTGTCTCTAATGGTAACTGATGCCAGGTAACCCCACAATCTCAGAGACCCTGGCCTGAGAAAGGAATTATGAATTTTGATTCCTTCTGGGCTAAGGCACGTATAGGGCTCTGCCACTTGGTACGTGACTAATAGGCCCTACTGAGGACAAGTCTTCTTAACCCAAAGGAGTGATAGGAACTTCAAAATTTCCTTTCTAAAATAGAACTGTATGTGATCTTCCCTCACACACAATTATCACACATTGAGTAATGGGGTGAGGGAAACATATGTACTGCAAAGGAAATTTAAGGAAGAAACAATAGGAAGTATTTCATTTAGCATTCTTTAGGACAGGTGATCTAGCATATCTGAAACAGCTACCCAGCTCACTCCACTACATTAATATTTCAATTCTCTGAGATGGAGAAGAAAACAACCAACTGGCCAAAACTAATAATGCTTGGTTAAAAAACAATATGATGCCAAATGCAACCACCTCTCCTTGAGAAGACTGTTTCTCATTTATGCAAGCTTAGGTCACACTGAAGGACATCCCTGTTCCCAGGACAAGGGACCATCTAAAGAACCAAAGCATGAAATACAGCCTATCAAGAGAGTCTTGGTGACTGGGAAAACAACTAGCAGTTCTGCAGGCAGTCTATGAGAAGGGGAATATGGGGTTAGGGGAAGCCTTGATTAAAAGAAATATGTGTCCAAGAAGGAAATCCACTGATGGAGAATAATACATCTGCTATAAATTTAGACTGATGGCTGACACTAATGGAATGAGGAAACTCTCACTAGGAAAAGTCATTCACAACCATGCATCTAAGTGGCAGAGGTGAGGAGGAGGGGCTGGGGGCCTGCTGATATATTCCCTGCCTGGATACAATTCTCCCAAATGGCCCTTGTTAAACAATTTCTGAAATGTAAGAGGTGACATGACAGAAGGCTATTAGAGGAAGCAATGTGAAATCAATCTGTCCATTCATTCAGAGCAACACTGAAGCATCAGGAGTCAGACTGGAACATGCAGAAAAAGTAACTGAAGTGAGGTACAATTTTAGATGCTCTCATTGTGTAGTCCCAGCACCAATCCCTACCTTTAGAAGTGAAGGGTGAGGGGAAGGGGCACCTTTCCTCTGTATTGCCATTCCCTGGTTTTGGAAGTTACTATATTTCAATTTGTACATACACATTTTAGTATAATATATTTATTTGTGTCACTAGACAACTGAGCTCCTTGAGGGATCCTTTCCCCTTCATATTTTCCTCCTGTTCCTAATATTGCTATGTAAACAAATTCATTGTTGAATAAGCAAATTTATACACAGAATGGGAGAGATCTAAAAACTCCAAATAAAGCATCCAGTAATGAATCAAAAACTAGCTTCAATTTCATCAAAAAACAAGGGAATTGGAAGTGTTTTATTATCTTTAGCACCTGATTCTAAAGGAGGAACAGCAGTTAAATAATATATGATGATTCTCCCTAGTCGTCAGCAATCAGCAAACACGATAACTAGAAAATCCAAAAAGCAAAGATTACCAAAATGAACGTATCATCTACCTATTTCAAGATTTATGGAGCTACAGGATAAAGAACACTGTAATCTTCCCTCTCTTTAAACCAATTAGTAATTTTAAACTGAACTGCAATAACCTCAGTAAATGAAAATTTCTACTGATTTAAAGGATTTGAAGAAATATTCTGTATAGTATTGATCAAATAGCTTCTCTTTTAATAAAATTTCCTACTACATTAGTAACAGATGTTGACAAATCCTTATGAATAAAGATGTTTGTTGCTTTTTATAGGGAAGGAAGGAAGGAAGGAAGGAAGGAAGGAAGGAAGGAAGGAAGGAAGGAAGGAA
>NW_026057584.1:94982851-95108937 GCF_023721935.1 Panthera uncia | reverse complement strand
GAAGGAAGGAAGGAAGGAAGGAAGGAAGGAAGGAAGGAAGGAAGGAAATTCAGTTGGAATTTGAGGCAGGAAGGAAATTCAGTTGGAATTTGACAAAATATTTGTTCCATGTAATATAATTTAGCCAGTAAAACCATTATTAATTCAAATGTTATAATTCCACGGGAAAATATGGATAAGATGGTGCTCATGAAAACAAGAAATGAAAGATTAAATGATTTGTAATAAATGAATGGTTGGGCAGATAGATAGATGCTCCCAAGGAACGAAGGCCAAAACATGAGGTGAGTTTTCTTTTTTTGAACATTTTAGATATATTTATATGGAGCAATGATTATTCACAAACATATTAATGATAAATTGCAAAACTAAAGTTGAAAATAAAAAAGGGACATAGGAGAGTGACAGATTTTGAGAACCACCGCCAATTAGTTTCAAATCCATTATTCATATGTTAGAATTTATCATCTATTTCTAACTTACCTTAATAGTTATCTGAAAAACAGCAATTGTTTCTGTTCATTAAATTGCTTTTTTTGTTTATCTACAGTTGCAAATCAGTAAAAGGGGCAGTATATGTTCATTTGTAGTGATATGACTACAGACTAAGAAATTAGTCACCTATTGGGGCAACTGGGTGGCTGAGTTGTTTGAGCGTCCGACTTCAGCTCAGGTCATGATCTCACAGTCTCTGAGTTTGAGCCCCGCGTCGGGCTCTGTGCTGACAGCTCAGAGCCTGGAGCCTGCTTCGGATTCTGTGTGTCCTTCTCTCTCTGCCCCTCCCCCATTCAAGCTTTGTCTCTCTCTGTCAAAAATAAATAAACATTAAAGAAATTAGGCACCTATGAATAGAAACTAAGAAATTAAGCCAATAATATTCAAATTTCTCTTTCAAGCTGCATTAAAAAAAGAATTTCTCTTGGGGGGTACAGGGTATGTATACTGAATAATATCATTTAAATGAAATTAGCCACTCTGCATGTTGTGATTACTATATATAAAGCACTGCCGGCTTACTTCAAAATCAGTATTTGGTATAGAATCATAGTTCAGCATACTACTGAAGATACTGATAAATATAATGTTTGTTGCCTGAATTAGGTCATCAGGGACAGGTCTTCAGAAGATGAAAAACACTTTGGAAACCTGTAACTGTGCTCTCAGCACCTTTGACACAGGCCTATCAATGGTACTAACATCAAACCACGTGATATTTATTAAACATTCATTTGCATCAACATCTGGCTATCAACGCTGTGGATTAAATCACATACTTATAAACTCAAGCCCTTCTTTGCCCAAGAAAAGGGTCTGTTCAGCATTTCAGATCTCAGCTTCTGTAGAAACTGAAGTGTTTTTCACATGGCTGAGATTTTTGAAAATAGTCACACCTATTATACCAATGAAGCCAAGTGTAAACATTTGTACATTCTACAAATGGTTCAAAATTTCAAGACTGTCTGGATAAACAGGTTATGTGGACCTACATACTTTCAGACATGTTTTCCTTTTCCCTAACTTTTGTTTAACAGGTCCAAATATTTTACCTAGAATTATAAAGACTTATTTGCACAACGCAACATACTCTTTCTATTCTGGTAACCAATCAAAAATGAAAACAGTGGGATATTACCTATCATATAGACAAAACATCTGGGAGAACAGTCACATATTTTTATCCAAAAGGCTTGAATTGAGCAAATATGTGGCATGATGCTTAGTTTTAGGGTATTATTTTCAGCTTGGGTGGAAACATTTTTGACGGCGTAGACTTCCTCACATGGTAAATGCAATTAAGTTTCCACTTGGATCTGAGAGAAAGGCCAAATAGTAATTTTCAAAAGAGCCTTTCATAGGGAGTTCAAAGAGAAAGGTGTCAATATATTTTCTCTGAGAAATATGACAAACAAGATATTTGCATCCATTGAACTGCACTGGGTCAGGAGACTGACCAATCCAAGGACACACAGACCAATCCAAGGAGGTATTAAGGCCATGAAAGCAACCCTAGATCATAGATCGACTGTATTCTCAAAGACGTAACAGTCGTTATTTGACAGCCAAGACATTTTGCAGATCAAATTAATCCAACTCTGCGTCTCAGTTTTCAAAAACCATTTCATGATCACTTGTGTCAGTCTTGGTTAAAATACTGGATGCAATACAGTTTTCTGCTAGCAACAAAATTTTCATTGAGTCTGGATTTGGTTCAAGCAATCCCAAAAGAAAAGGGTATTCTTTAAGGAAAGAGTCCAAAGCAAAAGGATCTCTAATTTTTCTTGGTATGCTTATTATATTGTAAAGTCATAATTAAGATACTTTCTATGAAGTCTAAAATTACCCATGTCCACAAAAACAAAAAATAATGAAACAAAATAAAATGGCACTTGTCAATACAGTTCTTCTTTATTTTGCCCCTCTCTAAATTCAAGGTCAATTGTTCAAAATGCCTTTATGAATATTAAAATTATGACTTCTTTCCCTTCTAGGATTTATTATGGCCAATTGGCTTTACTCATTTTCCTGGGACAAATTTTCCAATGTCTTCATTATTATTCAACATCCACCATCCCATACTGTCACCACTGAGACCTATGTATCACATCCATTGCTCAGGAAGTTCTATCTAATGGAATAATTATGTCTAGAATGTCCTATATGATGATCTTTTAAACTTTGGTCCAAGTTACAACCTGTTTCTGCTTTTTATTTCTTTTTTGGATTTTTCTGCTTGTGCAAATTATGATCAGAAGCTAAGAGGTCTTCATGTCAAAATGCTTTTTCTGCCACTTCTACCACCACCCGCCTCTGAAAAAAGAAAAGACAATATCAAATGAAAGCATAAAGTATCCTCAGTGAATAAGCTCTTGCACTTGAGAAACCAAGCTAATTTTTTTCTTTATGGAAAAGCAGAACATAAACTGTTTTTAATGTTTGGAAGCCTGACAATCAAATAGCTGCCAACTTAAGATTCGCAAGCATTAAGTTTTACATCAGCCATGGTTAGATGTAAATAAATTCACCTTAAGAATCAGTCAAGGCAAAAGCACATCATAACTTAACTTCCCCAATCACAGGAGCTGAGAGGAAGCTACAATGCATTACATCAAACAATATCCAAAAGAAAAACATTCAGGCTCTGTATCTACTGAGTGATGGTGTTCCATATCTTGTTGGATTCTCTGAACATTTATTGTTTTACGAGCAATAAAACCATTGCCTTGTAATCCCAAGTGAGGACCCACAGCAAGCAAAATGAAGGATGGAAACTTTGGCAGAGACTGGGACTTTCCTGTGAAATCTTTATTACTCCATTTGTGCTTCACTAATAGCACCCCACTGTTGCAAGGGTAGCAATGTACCCAACTGTAAGAAAACATTTCCTAGAATCACTCGAGGATAGAAGTAACAATCAACAAACAAGCTAAAACCCTTACCAGTGTACAGGACTTCCAGGAAAACTCTTCAAAGGTCTCTGAGTTGGCAGATACCCATTTGCCCTCCTCTCTCCCTCTTCCTCCTGCCTAGACTCCCATCAGCCATAGTGTGACTTGAGGTGACATTGAAGTGACCTTGAGAATGCAAGAGAATGATGGAACAGAAGATAAAGGAGTATAGGTCTCTGATAACATCTGGGAGTCACCACTATCAGTGGGAATGCTTCCTCCAGACCTTGTGTCCCATGGAAGAAAGGTAAATCCTTTCTTAAGTTATGATAGTTTAGATCTCTTACTTGCAGGTGTACCCACCAATTCCTAAATTATATAACAGCTTTATTATAAGTGAATTTGAAGAAGGCTGCTGACTTCAAATCAGTAATACATTAGTCTTTAGTTATTCTTCCATTAGTGAGAATAGGTTGGATAAAACAAACAACTTTTTTTTTAACGGATTCTTTTCAAGACAAGTACATATTTCCTAGATATTTTGAACTAAAGTGGAATAAAAGTACCAGCCAATGTAGGTGTCAGTCCCACACACCTAACCACATTTCTCTCAGCAGCCATATGAATGTGCTTGCTAAAGTAACTGGGACAGTTGGATATATCATTAGTGTAACGAGATCTTTGTTTTTCAATTCCTGCACTGTCCAACCAGTTCCTTTTATTCACTACTCCAAAGCTATAAACTCAATTTCCAAGAAGCAACACAGGTAGCAAAGAGACCCCAGGTAAGAGTCGCTGCTGAGGTCAAGAATGCATCATATTTCATACAAAAAAGGAACTTGACTTCTCTAGAGAGGTATGTGATAAGAAGAGAGATTCCATCTGACAAAGTGGTTCCCATGTGGCCTGCCTGGAGCCAGGGGAAATTGGATTAAATAGTTTCTGATGGCCTCATCCAGGATAAGATTTCAATGATCTTTATTAACTTCCATTAATCATGTAATCATCTTTCCATTTTGTAACTGAATTTATATAATTTTAAGATAATGGCTTCCAGGGTCTATAGAGCTAAAGCTACAATATGACCTCAAAGACTCCTCCCTCCCCTTGGTTGAATATCAAATGCTGCCACTGAGAATTGTTTTCCATTTGATGTGAAAGGAAAGATGTCCACAGAAACACTTATGCCATGGCCAAGGCAGAAAGGCAATGAAGGCTTAATCTTCATCCTTCAAAATAGGATGCTTCCTAACTATTCTACAGCTGGCTCAAGGACAAGTGTAAAATGTTTAGGATGGAAAGATAAATTTTAAAGTAATTACTTTTTAGATACCTTGTAGGAACAAAATCTTATGGACGCTATTTCATTCAGGAAAAATAATAATAAACATCAAAAATAATATTCATGAGTTGCTAAGTGGGAAGAAGTATAAGGCAACTCAGTAAGTCCACTTAACAGCATTCTTCTGTGTAACTTGAAAAAAGCACAAAAATCCATTCATGAAGGGCCATTTTCTCCCCTTCCTATTTTTTTTAATCTTTTTATTTAGAATAGGAGTGATTCTAAAATTCTATTTCCATTTTTCATGCTGTACACAATAATTAATTATAGAAAGAAATGGTATTCCTTGAAATTTCTAACACTTCTCCTAAGACAAAAGTTAAACATGATTTTCTCCCTTTTCCTTTGCTTAAATGAGTGTGTGAGTGTGCATGCCCTTTTTTCATCATTTCCTGTGTTCAGTTTTGATATCGGGCCTCTGTCCCCTCACATTGCAGCCAATAAATCTTTTATGAGTTTGGCTGATATATGCAGCCATGTCTGATGGCTACATTATGAATTCTGAGTTCCATGAGTATCAACAAAAATTAGTTGAGTTGAAGCTAAACAAACAGAGTTAAAAAGAAACTCTGTCGAGTTTAGAATGGACCTGCCCATCATCACTGGATGAGGTACTGATGGGTACTAGCTACACTCACATATGCTGGATTAGTGAAAATTTACTAGTTCCCAGAAGAAAGGTGGCTAGTATTAATTATATGGTATTAATCACAATAAAAACAATATCTCTCCAATTTAAAAACATGAAGAATGTTATGTATTAGGCATCTAGATGTTTCAGATGTGCAGAGCCAGGGAAATTCTGAAGGGCCACTATAACTTCTTGGTGGCCATGGGATCAAAGCAGATGAAGTATGGAATGGGAGGTGGGTCACTGCCTGTCCACACAGCACACATACCTTCTAAATCTACAATGTGACACCAAGGCCTCAAGATTCTGAGTGTTACCATTGTTGAATCTACCATGGGGAGAAAATAAACCCACAACAATCTTTGGGTTGTTGTTGCTATTTACTCCTCCATAAAATTTGTGAAGAAATAACTCCTGGGTATAGCAGGACCATAAGAGGAGGGATTGAGGGTGTTACAAGGAGGCTGATAAAGAATCTCAGGATTTGAGAACAGGTACAAACTATTTAAATGGTCAGTTCATCAGTGCTGTTGAAATGGGGAAACTATCATCTGGCCTATAGAGAATTCCATCTACACACAGACATTGAATTAGAAAATCCTTAAAATGGGGGCACCTGAGTGGCTCAGTCGGTTAAGCATCCGACTTCAGCTCAGGTCACAATCTCACAATTCATAAGTTCAAGCCCTGCATCAGGCTCTGTGCTGATAGTTCAGAGCCTGGAGTGTGCCTCAGATTCTGTATTTCCCTCTCTCTCTGCCTTCCTCCCACTCATACTATCTCTATCTCTCATAAATAAACAAACTTTAAAAAAAATCCTTAAAATGACTTCCTACAACCACAATAAACTTCCCTACAGGAGACAAAAGTCACTCCCTGACTTGGGAAATCCACATATACATATATCCCATTTTGGGGGTCTTACAGTCTGCCCCAGCTTTGCTAGAACTTTCTGCCATCTTGTGTCCTTTCCTCTCTAGTGCTAAGCTCATCAAAAGAAGAACTAACACAAAGTCCTGGTCAATAACAGGTGTAGCACCTGACATTTTCTTACCATTTTTCCTCACAAAGCCAGACTTAATGTACATTTGTACATTTCTCCCATACTTGAGATGTGAGCCTAAGCAAAGCCCAAGGAGTTATGGACTAGCAATTTGTCTCTTTGGCTTATATGAGTACAACATTTCTATAGGGTTCCTCTGGGGCCTAGCATTGGAGGAGCCAGGGGCCAGTTAGACCAGGCCTCCTGCTCATCAAATCTTCAAACAGACTTCTGGTGTTATCTCCAAGTGAAATTATACCCATGGATCGAGAGATACACTAAGGATTGAAGGAAGACCACATGCAGGATTGAACTTAAGTAGGTTAATGGAAAAAATTTAAATACCACACAGTTTTCCTTTTTGAGAGTTCTGAATTTTTTTATATATAAGCATCTTCAAAAAACTGAAATGTCCCAGACTCTGTTGATCTCCTAAAGTCTTACAGAGGTATTCAAATATATAACAATGAATATCTAATATATATTCAGGACTGTGAAGCTTCCTCATATTAGGCAGCACTCGTAGCTGAAATATTACTCAAATATGCATAAATCCTTATAGAGTAAAAGTAATTTGGCTTAAAATATTGACTTCAGTATATGTTTGATCATTTAAAATGCTTATAAAGTACATAAAGTATAAGAAAAGGAAAAAAGATAAAAGTTTGTTTTTCCTTCATCAATTAGGAGGTAGAAAAAGTGTGCTATTTTTAACTAATGTTTAGTCGTATGGTTTGAGATTGTATTCTGCCTCCATGGAGAGATAAGGAAGAGCCTGCTAACTACACTTTCCCCTTTTTGGCCTTACCTAAATAACAGAGAAATTAGCTCCCACACATTTATCATCTAATATGGTTTCATTCCTAGTTATCCTCTTGGATATTAAGCAAAAGTTTCAAACTGCTCATTTACTGAGCTGACTCACAGGTAGGGCTGAAAGAGATCCATAAAGGAATTACGGCGTTGCCAGAGGTATACTTACAGCTACCTGACTTTTAGGATTAATGGCAGAACAAATCTTAAGAGAAAGACCAAGATATTTTAATCTTGTGCATATTACCTATTTTAGCAACATATTCTCACACTGTTTTTGCTGTGAATATCTAATTACTACTAAGTATCAAAGGGAGTTCAGAAATATCCACCAATATAATTCATATTACAACTTCAAATGAAATTAAAATTTAATTTACACTTTTTACAATAAAATAATTGTAGCTCATTTACTAAAATAACACTTAATATGAGCAGATGCATATGATTATAAAAGCATGAAATAAAAGCCATTTAACTTTTAACTAGAATTGTCATATATATATAAACTATAAACTATAACAGAAAGTAATCTTACTTTTTCCTTTAACCAACAGAAATAGCATCCCAATAAATTTATAATAGCTAAGAAATTCAATCTTGAGAAAAGATTTACATTTTTAAAAGGCCTGCCTTGTAGATATTTTTCTACTTAAAATATTGCCTTTACAAGATAGCTAATATTTAATATCTCAATAAGATTTCAAAATTTCAAAATTAAGCCAAAATATAGAATTTACAATATTTAAGCTAATTAGTACATATCATTTTTAGAGAAGAAAAGCTACTTCTTCTGATATAGTAAAATAATACCTATTAAAAACTCTTTTTCCAAGTTGAGTTTAAAAAAAAAGGGGGTACCTAACAAGGGAATAGAAGACACAGCACAGGGAATGTCATCAATGGTATTGTAATAGTGTTGCAAGGTGACAGATGGTAGCTACCCTTGCAGTGAGCACAGCATAAGCATAGAGAAGTTGAATCGTTATGTTGTACACATGAAGATAATGTAACATTGTAGGCCAACCGTAGGAGAGAAAGAAAGAAGAAAGGAGAGAAAGAAAGAAAGAAAGAAAGGAAGAAAGAAAGAAAGAGGGAAAGAATTAATTAAAATAGGGAACTTAAGTGACTCTTTTGATAGTCCAGAGGAAACTAAAGGGTGTTCTTTCTGGATAAGCAGCACAAAGCACTAAATTTTATTGCAGCCAAACGGAAACGGGACGGGGTCCAGTGAATGAAGAGTGGCAGGAGAAGGAGTCTAGTCTTTGGCAATCTTCATGCTGTGCACATTTGGAGGAAAAGCCTCCAAATGTGAACATTAGTTATCTTTGGAGGGTGAAAATATGGAAAACTCTTCCCATTTACCTACATTTCCTTGTATTTTATCAGGTGTCTAAATTGAATGGAAATTATCTTTTTTTCCTAGATGTTCTATTTCATTCTTTGTCAAATCTCCTTGGTCTTTTTAATAGTTTTTTTGGGTTTTACTTATATTCTCATGCTTCTTTATTTTAAACAGATTGCATTAGGAAGGATAAAGCTAGAGTTTCAACAATACAATGCAAAGACTTAAAGAACTAGGAGGTTTATAGTGATCTCATCTGGTTTCTGTGTGAATGGTCCAGGTCTCTCTGTGCCCATTCAGAGACCCAGGCCCATCCAAGCCATTGCATCTCAATCCCCTGGGACACCATCAACAAGTGCCTGGTAAAGCCAGGTTGTTGCCCATCTATGCTCCAGCCAGGACTGAAGAACTAAGAGTGAATAGTGATACACATCACTTCCACTCACATTGTATGTATGGAATCCTCCTTACATGGCCACACCTGATTGCACAGCCAACTGAGAATGTAGCCAAGCAAGGTAGCCACATACCCTCCCCTCCACTTGTATTCCTATTAAATTGGTGACAATCAATTTTATGGATCACTGGCCATCTCAGCCACAACATGAAACATATCAAGATTTTATATTATGTGCCTCATGTACCCAGTGTCAAAGTCTCTACAGGTCTGATTCCGCTGTCTACTATTTCTTCTGATTTTCATGTGTCACATTCTATTTCCCTTTGTGTTTTGTGATTTTTGACTGGGAGTTCATGTTCTATGGAATATTATCTATGGGAATGTTTTGAGGCCCATGTTGGAGTTACATTCTTCCAGGGAAGGAATATATTTGCTTTTGCCTACCTGATTTGTAACTAAATTATTAATTTAAGTTCTGGTTAGTCCTCACAGGCAAATGTCCTGTCAATCTCTTATGGGAAGTGGACCTAACACCAGCCCTCACCACTTAAGATTGCAGCTTTGGGAGGACACAACTTGAGTGGGCCCTGTGCTTATCTGCAGATCACATCAGACTCTGAAGCCATGAGAATGGAAGCCAATGGATTGCCAGACACCCTCAAATGCTGTGGTGCCCACTTACTTCCCAAATTTGAATTATTACTTAACTGTTGGCCTCTCCCAATTCCTTGCTTTTGTACCAGCTTTGCAATACATTTAAAATTATGGGTCTTTTCTTGTTTGTTTTACATTTTGATCAGGATTTTAGTTTTCCTTTCAGAAAGATTATCTGGGGTTTCCAGTCTAAGGTACCATCAGAGATAAAAGTACCAAATATCATTTTATATGACATACTTACATATATGCACATACATATCTATATGTATATGTATATATATTCTATATATATATATATATATATATGATTAATAAATGACTTAAGGGAGATCATCAAGAGAACATGAGAGCTGCAATCAGAAGCCTAGAGCTTCCCTCCTTAGTCTTGCCTGTTATGTCATTTCTTCATCCATACAATGGGAAGAGCAATAGCTATCTTACCCATTTCTATGAGATATAATGATGATCAGATGATAAGAACTTTGCAAAGTCTCCAAACGATACTGCCAGTTGGAATTTGGACCAAGAACCTTACAAGTTTAAAAACATCCATATGTCAATAGGTACAGAAGTGTTAAAAAGCAATGATTTACGAAGTCTTTTTCTTGATATCTTCTACAGCCTCTGCCCCTGCTGAGTTGGCCCTCCAGTTATTGGCTTCACCTGTGAACAGTTCACCGCCACTGCTGACTTCATCGAATATCTTCTTTGTACTTCCATCTGCATTTTATGTGAACTCTGGAGCGATTAGTTGCTAGTATCAACAGTGGTGCACAGTCTAGGAACATTTATTGCTCCCCTGCTTGGCTTAATGTTTCTGACTTGGTACCATAATATTATTAATAGTCACAGGGCACAATAAAAGAAAATTAAGTGTTTATTTTGTTTAGGATTTAGCCACTTTACCTACAGCCTTTTTCCATTACATTTGCACATAAATGAGCATACACTACATTTTTGAGATGCAAATCAGGTTTTAACTTTGCTAATCATATAGTTTCCTTTCTGGGAGTCTTCCAGGCTGGCTTCAGTGTTACTCCTGATGCATGTATATTGTAGCAAATGAAGAAATGGCCATGTGGTAGATGTTTGCCCATTTGTGATTCATTAATAGTTGTTTTTGCAGAGCAACTATACTTTAAAATCCAATGGTACTCCACATATTCCTTTGCAATTCCAGGAGTGTATGTATTAAATTCCAGTGTGAAGTCAATTGTTCAACTGAAGATCATTTTCTAATAAATAGTTAGAAACAATTGCCTTGAAATATGGAATCAAAGACCTGAAAACTACTTCAAGTAAAATATACTGGAACCAAGTTTCAGCATTTAAAGGGTCCTCACTTTTCAGCATGAGAAAAAGCCCAAAGATCTGAGACATTTAAGTGGGCATCCAAGGTCAACAAAATGAGTTTACTCTACATTTTCTGCCTTCCCTACCACCTCCTACCTAGTGTTCTTCTAAATGAATTGTTTGTTCTGCCTTGAAAAGATAAATTAATATTTTACATGGCAAGAACTCTTTTATTCCTTGGTGGGATATTTCTAACTTGATTTATATGATGGTGTTTAAATGTTTAAAAGCTTTTGTAAGGCAGGGTTTCAATCGATTAAAGAATTCAGGTTCCCTTGAGGTCCCTGCATCAGGTATTATCTCAGAAGGGCTCACTTCTAAAGATTTACAATCCAATCTCCTCTTCCTGTTAACCATATATTCTGGTGAGAATCCCATTGGACCGAATGTGGGGATTTCAGCCCAGCACTGTCACACAGAGTGACTGCAAACAGCACTGTTGAGCCTTCATTTCCCAATGCCCCATCAACGGGCTCTGGGTCATACCAGATTTGGGTCTGCTCACCTGGCAATTTGTATGAGACCTCTAGGAGTTCTGAGAATATCAAAACACAGGTTCAACACAGGTTATTGTAAGCAGAAAGGCAGAAGATCAGTATTCTGGGAGAATCTGCATAAAATGAACTAACGTTAAATCCAAGGTAACTCTGAAAAATGTGAATAAACTTTTGCATAATACTTTGCAGTTTAGAAGACTTTTGTTTTTAAATATTCCATTTCATCTTTACTACAAAGGCAGGCATATTGTGATGATGGGGATTTTTTTGGTGAAGAAACACAGTCACGGAAATGTGGGGAGATGGACTCAGGTCTATTGGCTCCAGATCCAGACTGTTCCTTCTTCACATTTCTTGGGCAGGAAACTCTGGCTCCAAACTAGGCTGTCTTCCCTACAGACTTCAATGCACCTTCATTACCTTCCTCCATGGCATCTTCTCATTACACTTCATTACACCAAAGGCCCTTGTCTCATTGCCTTGGTTTTGAAATCCTGTAAAAAAACAGCCACTACCCCACCATCTCTGACATCTCCTCCTCCAAAAGTGACCAAGATCAACATAACACAAAGTGTTTTTGAGGACTCTCTTTGGTAGGATATTTGATTTTACCATAGTTTTACGTAGCAAGACCACTGTAAAATCATGTAACTCCCTTCTAATCCATCATTGGTATTCATTTTTTATTATTTTATGCCTTGTTTTCAATAAGAAGTTATTTTCATTACAGTGACAGTCTCTCACTGTAAGTGCATCTTTTCCCCTCTTGTCAAAGGACTCTAAGTACTAGAAGAGTCGTAGTTATTAAATTTCCCCAACGCTTTACATTCTCCCCAGCCAATGATACTCATCCTGAAAAGGACAAGATAGCAAAAATCCCTTTGTGAAACACTCCTGTCTACTTGACCAGCCTTATGCCTTGCTAACGAACCATCATCCCTAAAAAGAAAAAAAAAAAAAAAAAAGCATTTCTCTCTAGTTAGCTAGTTATTTCAAATTTGGTCTGCCTTTGCAAGGAACCTAGGGTTAGCCATTAGCAGGTTTTAAAATCAGGGAAAGTGAAAAGCCAGGAGAGGGTGGAGTGCCTGGGTGACTCAACTGGTTAAGTATCAGACTCATGATTTCAGCTCAGGTCACGATCTCATGGTTCTTGAGATTGAGCCCTGAGTCGGGCTCCGTATGGACAGGGCAGAGCCTGCTTGGATTCTCTCTCTCTCTCTCTCTCTCTCTCTCTCTCTCGCTCTCGCTCTCGCTCTCGCTCTCTCTCAAAATAAATAAGTAAATAAGCTTTTTTTTAAGTGGTTTTATTAAAAAAAAAAAAAAAAAGGCTGGGAGGGAGGGGGAAGCAACCAGACAGGGTGAGACCAAGTTGTTTATTGCAGGGTAAATATTCAGAAAGATGCCACCTTTGATGATCCTGATGGTGTTTTATCTGAACTCCTGATATTTCAGTTGTACAAATGATGCGCCTTCCTCTAATGTTTTTCCATCATACTAAGGTCTGGGTAGGGCCAGAGAATTCACATTTCTAAGAAGTTCCAAGGGGATGCTGATGATGTTACTCTGAGGACACACTTTGAAAACTACTGGTCTATATAAGAGAGTATATAAAGTTTCTAATTGTGCACATTTTAAAATCTGGGCTCAGTTTATTCTTCCAGCCTTACTTTGTAGAATTTGTCCAGTGAAATTTACTTTCCTGCCATGCTAAAACTGCCAACCGTGCTCAGTCCCTGCCTGCTCTCAGAATTGTCCCTCCTTGTATACGCTGCTGGAAGAGCCCTTATATCCAAGTTCTCTTTCTCTATTGACAAACAACCACTAGAAAAATGCCAAACTCAAGCATGTATCTAGACCATGTAGGTAATAAAAATGCATAAAACACAAGAAGGACAACATAAACAGGGTTCTTTAAAGGAACAGCTTCTACCTAGCCCCTATGTATTATCTTCCAGAGGCCCATGCCAATCTTCAGGCCAAAATTCCAGATTTTTTAAGCCAAATCTCCAGATTCTTGGATACAGATAATGGATTTAAAAAAAATTTAAACCATGAAATCGCATGCTGTCTGAATTCAGCCAAGGCCCATAAATTTCCAGTATATAGTTGCAACTTGGTCTTCTCAAAACTAAGTCCAGTATCTGATCCTTGATGCAACTTTCCTGACATGCTTGCCCAACAATATACTTATTGTGCACATATACATGTACAGGCTAAGTTGTACTATCATTTCTGCGCCTATGGCACTTTGCTAAAATTTATATGTAAGTATTTGTTTTCTTTTTTAAATATGGGTGACATAGTATAGGTGACATACAATGTTGCTGTATTAGTGTCAGGTGCACAACACAGTGATTTGACAACTCCATACATTAAGCTACACTCACCACAATCAGGGCAGTCATGATGCAATCCCACTACAGTATTATTGACTATGTTCCCCATGCAGCACCTTTCATCCGGTGACTTATCCATTCTAAAAGTTAACACTTCTTAGTCCCCTTCACCCATTTTGCCTATCTCTCCAACAACCCACCGCCCTTTCTACCACCATTTTATCCTCTGTATTTATGATTCTGTTCCTGTATTTTGTTTGTTTTGTTAGATTGCATATACCGAAAGCATTTGTTTCACTATTTACATAAGTATTATCCCCACTACAAAGTAAAAAGCTCAATGGCAAAAACTAGGTCTTATGCTTCTTCTAGTCTTCTTTCCAAATGTAGGGCACCCAACAAATATTTATTGAAGGAAAGAAGGAAGACCGATTAAGTGAATGAACGAAAGTAAACTCTCCCTTTATGATGTGGCATAAAGTATTTTTTTTCCACATATCATAACTGCCCTTTGTTTGGACTTGCTCAGTGACATGCTGTATTTCCCACAATGAAATGTCCATATTTCAGCCATGCTTTCAACAGATGTACAGAAAATGTTGGTTCAAGTAATCTAATATAAACACTGGAAGTATTTGAATCGAGCAGTATTATCTTGGCCTGTCTTTCAAGAGGGAAATGATGGGTGTGATTCATGACAATGACTAAAAGCATCAGTATTCCCTTATCATAACTCCAGGTAATCTTTCACATGCAAGCAATTAATTTCAGCATTTAGAAATAGGAAGATTTATGCATCAACCCAAGAGCCAGCTGTCTCCCACCTATTTAATCCAAAGCAAAAAATAAAAAAGAACAACAAAAAAAAATTCTATACTGTGTCTAACAGAGAGGAAGTCCAGCCAAAAATTCTTCTGTATCCTCCATCCATACCTTTCTTATACTTCTAGAGTTTTCCAGACTCATAAGCCTGTGTGTGATTTGAAAGCTGTCAAATACAAACCTAAAATGGAATTTAACCAGAAGGTTTCTTCAGCCCTAAAAGTCTTCCCTAATGAGACAATGGTATTGTCAATGGTGCCCTTCGATTCAAACTTTCAGTGTAAATAGAACTCCTTGTAGACTGGACTGCAAAGTCAGGTATCCCTTTCATTTTTTAATAAGCATTAAAGATAATTGTGATTTTCTTTAATTACAAAATATAACTTCATAATTTGTAAGGCTTCTTATTAACAGGGTTCATTCAATCCCAATCAGGTGGCCCTCACAATGGAGTATAATGAAAGCTGCCTGTTCTGCTGACAGCATTCTTCAGCTTCCAGAGCCTTTATCAATGGCGGATAAGCCATCAAGCAGCACGTGATAGCCCTATATACTGCCTTCTGTGCCTTTACATTTTAGTAGAGAAGCTAATCTGCACACTTTTAATTTATTCTTCATACATTCTTCCCCTAGAGTCAATGATATTAATCAGTATAAAAGAAAAAGAAATTAACAGGTAAAATTATATTTTAAAATGTTTAAATGGAGCGATCCATCTTTAGTTGTTTTCCATTCATATTGAATATGCTTCGTGCTCTCATATAGTACATTGATTTTTATATTATGAATTAATATTTTCTTCAGGAAAATACATCTGATTTCCCGTATCCTCCAATATAAAATACCTAAATCAATAAGGTAGTTGCTGATGATGCTGTTATAATTACCTCTTCTCTTTCTGAACACTTTTGCATTATGAGCTAGATGTGAGATTGGAATTCATGCCATAGTCCCCTGTGTAAAGTCACCCAAGCTAACCACAACAAAATCTACCCAGTCTCACTCTGTGTCCCCTTTCCTTCCTTCGCTTCCTCTTTTGTGGGTGAGCTTCAACACTCTTTCCCAAAGCATACTTTTAATCATCATTTGTCTCTCATGGAGAAAACTTAAGGTTGGTTGAAACTAGCCTGGGATCCATTAAACACTTTTCCAAAGCTGTTGAGCAATATGACCCTAATTTTACTTTCTTAGAAGAGAAAAATGGAGGGGCGCCTGGGTGGCTCAGTCGGTTGAGCATCTGACTTCAGCTCAGGTCATGATCTCACAGCTCACGAGTTCGAGCCCCATGTCAGGCTCTGTGCTGACAGCTTGGAGCCTGGAGCCTGCTTCGGATTCTGCATCTCCCTCTCTCTCTACCCCTAACCCACTCACATTCTGTCTCTGTCTCTCTCAAAAATAAATAAACATTAAAAAAAAAAAAGAAGAGAAAAATGGAGAAGAGAGCATTGCCCTTCATTCCAGGTATCCTGACTTAGCGGCCTGATTAGCTGGCTACTACTGCTATAGGTTCAAGGTCAATGGACTCTGACCATTGCCTTTAGCATACAATTGGAGAGTTGTACCTTCTCCTTTTGAAAAAATCTTGGCTGATTTATTTCAGCTTGGCAATTCTGCTCTAGAAAGACCAAGCTGCTTTTGGTACTCTAACTTTTACACATCTTCTACTTCATAACTGAGTTTTACATGACATTTTCATGGCAGTGTTTTCCATAAACACTCTCCTGTTATTCAGGTTCATGCAGATTCATAGTATAGCTTTAAGAGAGAGAGGAGACATAGAGCTCTGCAAAAAGAACCAGATCTTCACAGTCTGGCTTCAAACTCATTTTCTCTTTCAGGTCCGTCACAAAGAATCTCCCCAGCTCCAATCATGCCAGCAAGCACCCTGCACTTTATCCATACCAGTAGCTATATTTGCACCACAACATATATTCCCTTATATCCCCAATGCATATTTCTGACATATTTCCTTGTATTTTTTTTTTCTGAGACCTTATTGGATAATGAACTCCATAAGGGCAATGACCTTTACTTACTTGAAAATTTCCTTCAACAGATGTAAGCACAACCTTAGATCTGGAGGCAGCAACTCCACCATTTGCTAGTAATAGCACCTTGAGCCTCTCTATCAATCTCTTAGAGGCTTGATTTCTTATCATTAAATGGAGATAACCATGCCACTTTCCCTGTCACCTCAACAGGCAGCACTGTGGCTGAAGATCATATAAATTATAGTGTGCCAGAACACTGTAAACTGCCAAGGGCATACAGATGCTGTAACAATTATACTGAATAAATACTGCTGACACATAAACCAGGAAATATTTAAGATAAGACAAACAGAACAGAGGTTTCACTGCTATAAATATAAATATGAATATTAACATAAATATATGTTAATATATATTAACCATATATAGCCAACTAAAATGCATTTTTAAGCATTGTGCATTTTTTAAATTAATTTATTTATTCATTTAATTAGAGAGAGTGCATGAACAGGGCAGAAGGGCAGAGAGAGAGAGAATCTTAAGCAGGTTCCATGCAGTATGGAGCCCAACATGGGGCTTGATCCTACAACCCTTGGATCATGGCCTACGCTGAAATCAAGAGTTGGACATTCAACCCATTGAGCCACCCAGGCGCTCCTAAAATGCATTTTAAGTTGTTATTTCTCTTATATTCTTCTGAAGAAGCTGGAGTCTTAAACACAAAAGTGTAAGGATTACGAGGTACTAGAAATGTGTAAAGTACACTTGGCATAAGATTTTGTTGAGGCATGCCGAGGGCTGCAGCCAACTGGAGAATCCACGTCTTGTCTAAAGTAGGAGCCGGCACTGGGTTCAATTAATTATACCATGCAGAAAGGTAGGCCAGACATTTCAAGAGAAGTGGCAATCCATATTTTTATAAGCAAAATATCTAGATTTTTAAATTGTTGGTTTTTAACTCAATTCTTAAAATAAGTGTAAAATAAATGTAAAATACAAATACATATCCATTAATGGATAACTCTCATGGTTCGCAAGAATTTGCAACCTCTAATACAAGGTTTTCAACAACTAAGTTTGTATGAATAATCAACAAATGTTCATGAGCCCCAGTGAGAACTAATTTTGAACCAAGTTTTTTTTTTTTTAAATATCCAAAACAAGTATAAAGCATGGTCTTTGTTTTCAAAGCAGAGGAACTATTAATTATTAAGTGCCTATCATCTATTCAGTTACTTTGCGTAGGTAATCAGTTCACATTAATGTAATCCTTAAGGTGATTACTCTCATACTCATTTTATGGATTATGTAAGCAAGGGAGACTATGGCATAACTAGTAAGTGATGGAATAAAAATTTTAACTCAGTTCTGGCTATTGCTAAAATTCATGTTTCTCTGCCAGGGAAAGGAATGGAATCAAATATTGAAGATCTAAAGAATCATTGAAGCTTAAGCTGGGTGGAGGGGGGACACTGTAATACAACTTCAGAGAAAGGAACACTGGTGAGGAATATGTCACTCTGAAAGACTTGGTGGAGGATGTTGGCCTTGGGTTAGTTAAGATTTAGATAAATTGAGAAGTAGAAGAAAGCATGAATGAAAGATTGTGAAGGAGTGACTTACCCGGTCCTAATAACTTCTCTCTCCCTAAAAAAACAAAAACAAAAACAAAAACAAAACAAAACAAAAAACTCCATTTAAGGAATATCTATTGATTTCGCTTGCCTCAGTGTTCCTTCATCTTTTGGTAATAGTACCTTTTTGCCGTCTTTTTTTTGGAAATTATCCAGCCATTATTTTGTCCTGGAGCATCACTAATGTGGTCACTAGAGTCACCTGCACAAAAGCATACTCAGACATGCCATACCTAGACGTGAAAGGAAGTTAAGCCCACGGAGGCAATACAAGACTACTGGTGCCCCCTCAATTCCTTGGGTATACAGTTATGCTCTTCAGAAGGTACCAGATAGACTGAGTACTAGTTGCCCATAGCAGTGGCCAATTCAGTATTTGCATCATCTTGCCCTCCTTCTCAGAATCACTCTTGCTCTTTCCCTCTTCTTGTTTCCTACAATCACTTCCCAAATGAACTACCTGTTCCAAGTCCTTGACTTATGGCTCTGCCTTGGGGGAAACCCTAAAACAGTTCTTCATGCTGAGATTCCCAAACTTCCCTTTATCCATCTTTCTCAAGGCAAGATTATTCAGCTTTTATTTTCATACTGATCTCTCCTCTACTTTTCTAATAACTTCCTTGCTTCACATATATCAGCTAGCACGGATTTCTGTTTCTTACCACCAAAGAGCCCCAAGTGATTTATAGCTTCATTTCAAGTGGACCCATATTACACCACTGGATAATAGAAGGAAAGTTATACATACATACAAATATAGATGTCTTGCTGAAGATCTGTGTGGTTGTTGCTTTAGATGGTGAGAAACTCTGAAATATCAGATAATATTATTAAGTGGCTCTTAAAAAGCTAACATTACAGGTGGACTGTACAGTCATCTGGCAGGGAGTGATTCATGGTGTTTCTGCCAATGTCCACAACTCGCATGATAAAGTGTTGAAATCCAACACTTCCTTGATAACTGCCAGGTCATTTAAAACTGAGATACCATATGGTTATATACCTTTTCTATTAGTTCACCTATAACCTCTCTGAAATCATTACCTTTTGTTGTTTCTCTCCTAAGCACTACTCCTGTGATAGAGTAATCCTTGGAGGAAAATATAAATTATTTCCTACTTCTCCAGGTGAGGAACTAGAGAAGAGATGCAAGATTCAAACTCATATCTTTTGGCTTTTTAAGTTACTGTTGACACACTAAATCATACAGCTTTCCATTGCCACTTCAATTAAATGGGTTAGATTCCTACTAAGGCCAAGTGTATCTCTCATCTATCTACCTACCTACCTACCTACCTACCTATAATCTTCCTCCCTTCCTTCTGTCCATCCGTCCATGTTTCCTTCCTTCCAATCATCTATTGTTCTATCTAATTTACTAAGTGACTCCAAATACAAGTATAGCCCTGAAGAGTGGCCAGTTTTCAAAAATCTGCATCTGAAATTACAAAGAGAAAACCCACATTATTATAGTGCATCTGGTACTTGTTAATTCTTAATCTGTTGTATCTTTTACTGTCATTTCTCCAGATGTGAGAGTCTATCTCATAAGTTAATATTTTGCCTAAACTACACTAAAGAATTGTTGAAACCAAGTTGAAACTCCTTGGCCCCCCACTCTTTCTATACAGGAGCTGTCTATGTCTAGCTGACTAAATTCCAAGATCATAAAAATCCACTGACTAAGAAACTTGCAAATGAGTCCAAGATTCTCCCCAACTTCACGGGGGTATGTGTGTTTTATACGCTGTTGGGTTTATAAAAGAAAAAAATGCTAAGAAAAATCCAGCATGTGCTAAAAACTAATAATTTTTTGAGAACTTTGTTAATATTCTACAAAGAAATGGTCCTTTTATCTCCTAAAATAGAATCCAGGACAATGGATTTGCTTTTGAACAATGAGTTCAAAAATAGAACTTGCCATTTGGAAAGTTTCTCAAGATTTTCTAGAACAGTGGTTTCTAAATGCAGCTCATCATTAGAATCACCCAAAGGGCTTTAATAAAAAAGATGATTCCAGGATCCCACCCTAAAACTACTGAAGCAGAATCTCTGGCAGGTAGGACCAAGTTTCCTGGTGATTCTGACATTCAGCTAGGATTGAAAACCAGAGCTAGAGTCTAGAGTCTGAACATTAAATATTGCCTTAGCAGTTAAAATTTTAGTGCCTGTGATTATAATTTTATTATATTAATTTCCTTTGGATTTATATTTTGGAAGAAAACCCTGGATGGGAAATCATTTGGCCATTATTGGTCCAAATTCTCCATTTTGAAAAGGCCCTTCAAGAAGTTTAAAGAGACCTTCAAACGGTAGGTTTGTCCTCCAGTATCCTGATCCTTTATTGCTGTATTTCTGTAGTTTTGTCAGAACTATACCTCTAAGGACTGAAGACAGGCCTGCAGGGAAGATGGGAAGTTATTTCCATCCTGGCTGAATCATCAGGGTTGAGTCAGAAAACTGGAAAGGACCAGGAGAGACCATCTGGCTTAGTCTCTGTCTTGATGTGGTTGTGATTTGCTTCTAGGAATTTCAAGGCAGGGAGAGTTCACTGCTGGTGTTTGAATGTCCCAACAGTGACTAAATCCTTCTTTAGGGCCACTTTTTGCTGCTACCAAGCCAGCATTTCTTGATCTCCAGTGCAGGGATTCTTCTATCCCTCCCTGATTTAATCCTTAAAACCAAAAAGCTACACTTAAAATAACATGAGAGGGGGGTGTCTGGGTGGTTCAATCAGTTAAGTGACCAACTCTTGATTTCGGTTCTGATCATGATCTCCTAGTTCATGAGTTTGAGCCCCGTGTCGGGCTCTGCTTGGGATTCTCTCTCTCTGCCCCTCCCATGCTGGTGTGCTTGTGAGTGCTCTCTCTCTCTCTCTCAAAACAAATAAATAAACAAAATAAATTAACATGAGAGGATGGATTGTAATCTCAATAGGAGCATGGTATAATAAAGAGAACAGTAGATGGAGTGAAAAAAATGTAGACAGCAGTCCCAGTGTAGCCACTAACAGAATGTGCAAATCAGGCCAATCATTAGTGATCTCAGTTTTTAGTTTCTTCATCTGCAAAATGAAGAAATCAAACTGGTTTTGGGCTTTCTGTGTTTGTCTATCATTCTATCATTCATTTATTTCCTTATGGATGTCTTTAATTGCCTTCAGTAAGTTTCAGTGAGCTGTGCACTGAGTAAAAGTAGGGAATAAGACAAACATGTTCTCTGATGACAAATAGCTATGGTCATAAGGAAAACATAAATAATAAACAAACAAATATGTAATTACATTAATATCATTTCTGTGGAGGAAAAGAAAGGTGTTGAAGCAGCCTAACAGAACCATTTAGGCTGGAATCTCCCCTCCTCTAGACAGCACACCTGGCCCTCTAAATCACTGAAGTGTGGAAAGGCAGATGGCTGGTGTGTTCCAGGAACTCTCCAAATGGACCGGTTGACCCATTAGCATGGAACTAATCAATCCTATTAGATTTTGGCAGCTTCTAGATGACCATATTGGTGAGGAAGTATCTATGTTTGCTTGCACAACTATATAAACATCTTCCAAGAAAATCAATAGTGTCTCCAAACTTTAGAGGCTACACTGATTGGCCCCCATGACAGCACTATCACTGGCTAGGAACTAGTGACAAGGTCAAAGACACAAATTTTGGCCCATTAGCTTTACTTAAAAAGGGTGTCTCACAGCCACAAAATAAACTGTTAACACTGGCTCTCCTCCCAAGCAAGAACTGAATATAAAGGAACCCAACAATATATGGATAGCTTGGTCAAGTTTATCACCAGTAATGGAAAACATCTTTTGTGGTATCTTCTTTGCTGAATATTGAAGTGGGGGCTTAGCCTAGTATCAGTGAACTCTATTAACAAGCTACTACTTTATACTGGGGCAGTTTGTAACGTAACTTTCCAGAATGCCTTCAGGTCAGTTGCCACAAATTATGTAACAAATCTGTAAGGCAGATGGAATGATATGTGATATCACCTGCCCATCAGAAAAAAGAAAACTATGGGGAAATGAATCACTTCCAAATCATGTAGCTAATTGGAAAACATGCACACATGTATATGTGTGGACATATGCATGCACATGTGTGTGCACACACTCAGACCACAAAACTGTGTCTCTACCAACGGACTACCATGCAGACAGTGGTAGTCACAAAGTCATAAAAAGAACAGAGTACATGAAGGACAATATGTAACTAGATTACACAGAAGAAAACAGAGTACAGCTAGCCTTTGGATGACCTAAAAATTTCCATTCCACTCTTTCTTAAGAAGCTGAGTTGCCAGTGAATATACTGGAAATGCCAACATAGGTAAATATCACATGCCTTGTTTCCTTGTTTGTTCTTAAAGAAAAAAGATGTTAAGTAAGACACCCCAGTTACTGGTTTAATTTCACCTGAAATATTTCACTATTATCATTGTTGTCAGCAGAAGCATCACTACCATTTTTATTATTCTTTTGAGAAGAAAACTCAAACTCCAACAATGTGAAGCTGGCCATTATTCTGTCACCTGAGGTACCATTTTTAACAATTCCTCATACTTTTACTTGCTATTTAAGCATGAAGCCCCAGGACACCTGGGTGGCTCAGTAGGTTTACTGTCCAACTTCAGTTCAGGTCATGACATCACAGTTCATGTGTTTATGCCCCACATCGGGCTCTGTGCTGATAGCCCATAGCCTGGAGCCCATTTCAGATTCTGTGTCTCCCTCTCTCTCTGCCCCTCCCCTGCTCACACTCTGTGTCTCTCTCTCAAAAATAAATAAACATTTAAAAAATTAAAGAGTGAAAGCTCCTATACATACAGTCTGAAACAGAACCGGAGACTACAGATGGGTTAGCATTCAGCACATGGGAATAAGAGAACTATGGTTCAGTCAGCTAAATTGACCTCATTAGGTTATCAGAAATTTTGATTCTATGACAGAGTAGTGAACTTTTAAAAATATCTTTTGCTCACAGCAATCATGCAAAAAGCCAACAGTATGATGCTGCTAAATAGGGTCAAGCATTATGAAGTGCTTCTTACTGTTTTTGTTCTGATAAAAACAATTAGTACTCTATTCCTGAGAATCACTGATGGACACCAATTCATTCAATAGGTCATTGTGTTTCCTGTGATACAGTCTTCCCACGCTTTTGCACAAGGGCAGCCATTGGCTGGGGTCTTCTTTGGGGGAGACAAGCCCTTGAAGAAACAATAACTACAGATTTTCGGAACTGCACCCTGGAAAACACAGCCCAGCCTGCTGTGGGGGTAAAAGGCAGTGCCCAGTCCTGCATCTTTGAAAGCATGGCTTAAAAATAGCCCAGAGCACTTTCCTGTTTGGAGGACTCAGTAACAGCTGTTCATAGCCTGCATTTCTTTCATACTTCCCTCCCCACCACAAAGAAAATACAAAGTAGCCCTGGCTATAGGAATGGACATTATTCAACATTAATGTGCCTTCAACAATAGCACAGGAAGAGTCATAGACACAATGAAGGGAAAATGGGGAAAACTCAGGAGGAGCAGAGAGAGCAGGGAAGAGATACTTTTAAATAATGAGAAATTTAAAATAAGTACGAAGGCAAGAAAGAAAGGACAGGATTTGAAAGGTTGCTTCTGAGAGGTGATACGGTGGTGTGAAAAGGGCACTGTGGGTGGAATTCTAAAAATCAAAGTGTTTGTTAGCTCTGTAGCTAACTAGCCATGTTTTCTTGGGCATGCCCCTAAGTATCTCCATGTCTCCTTCCTAAAATGGGCAGAGGACAGCAGAAACACAGCCAGTCATCTTCTAAAAATCCCCTCTAATTCTGAAAATGGTATACGGTATGAATGTGGACTATAGACAGCAGAGACGTTGGGAGAAACACTGGATTTACCCTCCAAAGAGGCCCCTACAGAAGGAGTTCAAACATGAAGCAAACTGAAGTATACCCAGATTCATGGCCACCTGTTTCTACCATCCTAGGAGGGCTGCTTAATGGACAGTGAGAAAGTGGTTCTTATCCCCCATGCTATAGTGGCAACACCCAGGGAGCCGCATGGTCCGAGATCCACAAGCACAAAATTCCTTCCTGTCTTCCATGGTTCCTTGAAGTTTCTATCCCAGGGTTCACAAAGCCAAGATGGCAGAATGCATGTCCTTTGACTGGAGGCCATATAACAGGCGCTGAGCAGATAAAGAGCAGGTAGAGCATAACAGGTAAAGAACAGATGTGCTGGAGTCAAACAGACCTGCATTCTCAATTCTGCTGAGTACAGATCCATGACCTTTGCTAAATATGTTAATATTTCTCTGATTTTCAATTGCCATTTTCTCTTAATTTCTAAAAATGGAGATAGAAATGCAGTTATCAAAGTGCATGCCATAGGGTAAGCACTCAATATACATCACCTGTTATTATCTGTTATAATTATTTTCATGGAGTGTTTTCCTTACTTTCCTCGGAGAAATATCCTTTGGCTTTCTGAATCACCCTATCATCTTTGATGAAAACATAACAAAGGACCTTCTGGTATGGGATGGTCAAGTAGCAGTGGATCACCTATTGACTAAAGCTTTACCAAGCAGGCAAAAATTAGTCTGTAAGTTCCTAAGATGACCTACTTAGTAAGTAAATCCAAACACTTAAAAGTTGGACTCCAATTTTGTAGATGGAGTTCCACTGGGAAACAAATGTAAAATTTTACAACCAGCATAGATTTGCCAAGCATTTCCCTTATGTTCACTCCTTCCATCAAGAGAAAAGACACAGCAAGTCTCCATTTGGGCAGTTTCACAAAATAGGGTATTTCTTCTAGCTCTCCTGTGACTGGACTAGGCTGAGAAATCAGCCAAAAATAAGTGTGAACTATAGGCCTATGTGCTTCTCTGAAGTTAAGACTCACTTTAATGTTAGTCTTTTCTGTAGACACAGGGATAGAACATCTGAAAAAGCCTCCATAGGACAAATCATCTTAACTGAGAGAAGAACCCTCTGAAAAACTAGCTAATATTCATGGAGATAAAACTGAAAAGTGGGTGACATAGGAGATCTTTCTTGGCAGAACTGGGAGAACAGACAATCCTCCCCCAGAAGGGCTCATGAGAGTTTCTGTATGAAAGGAAGGCTTTGATAGAACTGTATTTCCTAGTAATTTTTTTTTACTTCTAACACACTGATATGGCCTTCTTACAACAAAATAGAATCATAGAATTGTAAGGTAGCAAGAAACGATATAGAATGTTTACTTGAAACTCTTTATTTTATTTGCCCAAGTAATTAATTCCTTGTCTGTATTTTTTTTCTTTTTTTTTTTCCATCCTTGTCTGTATTTTAAAGTGGATCCCAAATGACCTAAATCTCAGCCCAATAAAATCACATACAACATGTGGCTTTGTCATTATTTTTTATTTTTATTTTTTTTTCTGGGCACCAAGTAAATCTATCTAAATGTCTAAGTTCCTGGACACTGGAGCCTTCAACTTGAACATGGTGGCAGCGGTATGCCTAAGGACCTGCCAAAGAAAACAGAACACCAAGAAACCCAGAGGTTCAATCTGATGAAAACTGTGGTAATCAAATCTTCTTAAACCTATGGTTTCTGTCTCGCATGGAACACTGGCCAGGCTCCAAAGGGAGATTTCCAGGGTGCGAGGTAAAGGTGGTTGTGGAGGAGGTTGGGAGAAAACAGGCTAAGGATGCTGGCAGAATTCAGGAGCCAGGGGGGTCTGAGAGACAAGGCACCAGTCCTGTAAAAGGTCAAGGACCTCACTTTGGCAATTTTGTCCTTTTTGACATAACAATTTCCCTAATGTCCAAGTTAGGAGCACTCACAACAAAGCTCCCTCTGCCCAGTATCACTGACTAAAACCCTGGAGCTGGGTACAACCCAGGCATTGCAATGACCCTTACTCCCATGTCCTGAGTGGAGTCTCTCTAGGACATAGGTCCCCAGGAAGGCCAAGAGCAGGCCATGGAGAGTACTTAAGATAATGCAAGTTTCTCTAGCTCCCTCCCTAGGGAGCACCTATTCTCAGGTGATTCCAATCCTAGCCCACAAAGCAACACAAGCAAATCCTGTCAATACCAATTTTAGATTTCTTAGGCCCACTCAGCGAGCAGCTAAGATCTGCCCATGACAATAATAATGTGTGCAGAATAGTGCAAGAGAATCACCAAGGTTATGACTGAATCTAAGAGCATCTCTTAGTAAAAACATCCAGGTAAGCAATAGCAAGAAGGGCAATGGCCAAAGGCAAAAAAAAAAAAAAAAAAAAAAAAAATCCTCCACCAAAAATTCAAAACACAATCTCTATGGCAGGCTGTGTTCTGCACTGTCAGCATAATGAAGGCAAGGTCTCGAGCCAAGAGACTAGGGTTTGCTCAGAAGGAAAGTCAAGTGAGGACACAGAGAGAAAGAGGCACGTTATGTATCCCCATTCAGTATTAAGCAAGTATTTTTAATACCACTGGACATAACCAGTGAGACCCAGGCAAACAGAACTGACAGAGCTAACTACAAGGTTTGTGGTGCTTGATTCCAGGAATATGTTCCTTTTTAGCCAAGTCTTCCTTGTGGACTCAACCTCTAGCTGTATGCTTCGCATTCACTAAGTTTATTATCTGTTTTATGATTTCTGTTAAGACCTAGGAGTTTTCCTGAAGAAGAGGCCTAACGTAGGCCTGCTCGCTTTTCCAAAAGAACCAGAAGAAACTTCAGGCGAAACACTAAAATGGGGAAATGGGAAAAGAGTACAGTTTGATACTGACAGAGAACATGAAAAATTCTCAAACTCAGCTCACATTCACCGAAGGTTTCATATCCATCTAGTTCAATATTCATTCATACATTTATGAATTCATGCATTAATTTATTGAAAAAATATTGGATGTCTATGACATCAGGCCCTGTTAAGGTACCAGAGAAATTGTAATAAAAAGTTCCTCTTGTGTAGTTTGCCACCAGGCCTGGGAGATGGACAATACATGCATAGATAAGTGTTTTCATGAGTAATACAAGTAATAGGAGCAATCAGTCATGAGCAGAGATCCCTGTAAAGTGAGGCAGGGAGTTTTGGTACCAGATGGAGGATCAGTGAGCCTTACCTCAGATGCAAACAGAGTTCAAGGGGCCTCAAGATGACCAACACAGCCAAAGCCAAATGGGCCAGGTTAAGGTGAAAACATGATGCAATGTAGCTAGTTCTCTCTGGAACTCCCGTTTTCCTGGAGGCTTTCTGTAAGACCCTCCCAGCCACTCTAGGCCAGGAGACTTGCTCTCTTCTGTGACCCTACACCTATTCTGACTCTACTGCTCTGCATAATATCTGCTCCATCAGCATCAGATGCTAGATCTAGTCTTTTGTGTGTAGGGCCATGTCATCTCTAGAGAGACCCTGGGTAAAAATAAAGTCTTGGGAGTCCGGAAAGATGTGAATTCTAATTCCAGCTCACCACTCACTTGTTGCAAACTAATTTCTCAACCTCCACTACAAATGGGATGAGAATGCTAGTACCTACCTTATCACACAGTTGTAAACAGGGTACAGTACAGAAAGAGTGCTCAGTAATGGGAGTTGCTATCAGCAGATGAGTCAGGGTCTTATGGAAAGGAGCTATGCCTTTGATTTTCAGTTATGTCCCCAGTACTTATAACACAGTATGTTCCCTATCAGTGGTCTGTGAAAATAGCACTACATGCTCCCCAAAGCACTATTTGGAATCATCAGGGATAAATTCCTTGAAAGATTCTGTCACTGGGGCACCTGGGTGGCTCAGTTGGTTAAGCATCTGACTTCGGCTCAGGTCATGATCTCACTGCTCATGAGTTCGAGCCCTGCGTCTGGCTCTGTGCTGACAGCTCAGAGCCTGGAGCCCCCTTCAGATTGTGTGTCTCCCTCTCTCTCTGCTCCTCCCCTGCTCATGCTCTGTCTGTCTGTCTGTCTGTCTCTCTCTCTCTCTCTCAAATATAAAATAAAAAAAAAATTTAAAGATTCTGTCACTTACTAGTTATATTACCAAGAAGGATGGTTCTTTGCCCCAAGCCTCAGTTTTCTCATCTATTAAATAGGAATGATCATACCAACCTCATAAAGTTATTAGCTACAACCCATGAGACAATATATGGAAAAAAGAAAGCATTTCCTGATCTAAACTTCTGGTTCAGTGGCTCTTAAGTCTTACTGATTTAAAGTCCAGTTATGTGAATCCACAAATCCTTTAAAAGGGAATTCACAGACTGAGTACCTCTCTTTGACAAATTCTTCCTGGACTGGAAGAGCAGGGTGTGGTCAGATCCATTTAGCTGTTGCCTAGAACAAAAGTCACAGAAGAGGACCAATGTTTCAGGTGTATGTGACTCAGCTCGTGGTTATCGGAATTCCATGTGTTTATTTCCAAGGTGAAGGTCATTAATGGTCTCTGCACTGGTAAATCTGACAAACTGCTTTGTATTTATTTCAGGTTCTACATGAGCCATGTGATATCTTAAATATCTCCCCAAGTAGCAGTAAAAAGCTGGGTGTAGCTAGGGAAGGTCACCATGCCCTAATAGACATGTCCAACAACTTTGTGCAATTCTAAATGGTACTCTGATCTTGATGGGATTTACATTTTACTGACACACTTCAATGTGTTGTGGATAGATGTAAAGCAGTCAAAGAATAAGGCAGACATGAATGCCAGTACAGGTCCACAGGGCAGAAATAAATGAGAATGAGCATAGGAAAAGAAAAAATAGCCTGAAAGCAAAAATTACAATTAGCCAATGACCAAACACCTCCATACTATTCTTGTTCAAGACCATCACATTATCCTCATGATGACTTTGGTAAGCTTATAAAATCCAGTGCCAGTATGAACATTACTGAAATATTTTGTAAACCCAATATGTAGACCTCATGAGAGCAAGGAATTTCATCCATTTTTGTTTATTGATGGTGCCTGGCACAAGTAGGTACTCAATAAATAGTAACAAAAAATGAGTGAATGGATGAGAATCTTGTTTTGGGGTTTCCTACTGGATTCTAGTGTATCTTATATTGCTGTTACACTGCACTTTGTGTTCGTCATCATCCTTTCACACAATTAAAACTTTCCACTAATTATTATCTATAGCTGACTTCCCTATTTGCTTATTTTCTATAACTGACTTCCCTATTTGCTTATAGTACAGAAAAGAGTAATAAAGCAAAATGGGCAGCGCCATCAAAAGAGAACTGAGTGTAATGAATAAATGATGAGGTCAATTTCAGGCAGAAAGACAGTGACAAAAGGGAGTCTCTGGAGGGTCTAAGCCCAGCCAGATCCCTATGCACTATCACCTGAAGACCTCTCTGCTCACTTTCTGGGAAGTAATAAAGTAGAGAAATAGGGTCAGGTTGTTCTTCCATGGCCAAGAATTCATTCCACCAGGGAAGGATGGGTTTATGAGAATAAGTTGGTGATTCTGTGGCTTATTCTACATGGACATACATTCTTTGGGTTCGCCTTTCTACTAAGACATCATGCCACCATAATGCATAATCCACCCCCTCTGGGATGGGCAGTAAGAGGCCCACATAGGGCCCCTTTCCATTTCTTCTTACCATTACAGAGACTTACCAATAAATTTGCTCATACAGCCAACTTCTTATCTTGTCCCAAACCTAGGCCTTACAGCTTTCCCTTACCCTCACTTCTCATACACTAAAATTCCTTAATTCTCTCATAATAATCTTCTTCTCTACATTCCCACTACCATGGTCTTAGTATAACTTCATCTTGGATTTTCCCTAAACTAACAGAAATATTTCCTAATCAAACTTTATGCCTCAAGTCATGCGCCCCTTCAATCCATTTTTCATACTTCCTTCCCAGGTGTGATTCTAAAAGGCAATCCTGATTATATGTCCTTGTATTGGAAAACTAAATTCCTTATCACAGAATATAAGGCCTTTTGTAATCTGGCTCCTGTCACCCTCTCCATCCTCATGTTCAACCTCTCCTCTGATGGCACTCCACCTCCCAGCTCTGCTCACCCACTTGCCATTCCCAGAGCACCCTAGTTCTCCTTACTATTGTGCCTTTTCCTTTACAGTTCTTTGTCAAAAATGTCCTTCCTTCTGTCATCTGCCAGCCACTCTCATCTCTAGGGATGAGAGGATTCCCCTACAGCCATTAGGCAGACCTCCACCCAACCCATCCTGAGTTTCCCCAGCACCTGCTCTTTCTATGATAGCAACTATAATACCAGATTAAAAATTACTTGCTTACTTACCTCTCCCTGAAGTTAAAGACCGTGTTTCATTTATAGGAACACACACACAGAACACAGTCCTCAATACACAGTTAACACTCACTAACTCAATGAATAAATAAATTCATCACTGTCTCTCAGAGCTGCCCTTCCATTCTTCCAGCAAATAATTTAGTTTCTGATCTCCCAGATGCCAGAAAGCAGCCACTTGAGTACTTAAAAAAATTCAACTGTACTGTAATGCTACTTAGGAGATTGAAGGGATAGAAAATGCATCCTACAATACTCAGACAAACTGGTCTGTAAGAAGGAAAGAACAAATATCCAATTACTGTGTTTGAAAGGGGAAACTGAAAATACAATCATTGGCAGAGTTCTTCAATCAGATGCCTTGTCTTCTCGCCATCAAGGACTAGATACACACAGTCTGGAAACACTCCAACTCTTAGTGCAGTTGACAGGGGACTTGACCAAGCAACCTGTGCACAGATTTACACACTCAGAATGAGCTGATGACCAGCTGTCACCTGCCAAGAACAATTACAGTTTAGACTCATCTGAGATTTGTCAAGTCCAGGGACAGGGCAGCTCTATTAGTTATTCTAACTGCTATTTCATGAAAGCCTATTTCTGAAGGGCTATAGTTATCTGTGCATAGAAAGACTTCCCAACTACTAAATAACAGGATAATGCAGAAGGATTCAATCCAGAGGCATGGGCATGGAGAGGGAAGGTTGGGCCTCAATGAATTATACCTAGGAATAAATCCACCAACTCATCTGGGTAGTATAAATAGTAGACCAAGGTAGAGTTACCAGCTAAACATAACATTTAAAATAAACAAACAGTAAAGCATTTCCTTGCTGATTACTCTCAGGCAAAATTTTATGCCTGCCTCGTATAACGTCATGATGTCTCAAGATCTAAGTTAAATAACGCACTTGCTTTGACAGATCATTTGTTTATTCAGAAATTCATTAAAACCAGGAGTGTGTACAAAATCTAACAATATTCAAGGCTCCAGAATGTTTTTTTAACCAGGATTTCAGTCAAATATATCTAACAAACTGCTTTTGGAAATGACATTAGCAAACAAGTTTAATTCTGTGATATTATTTATAGACAAGCTGACATTACTCACCTAACAAAGCCATGCTTGTCTAATCCCTGATTAATTACAGCAGAAGGAAGCCTTGTAGAAGAGGACATCTTGCTCATCTGGAAAAAGGGTGACCTTGTGGGTGACACATGGGGCACCTCTTGAACCCAAGTCTGGCCTACCTGTTAATTTCTGACTGAAGATTACATGCTTTATGAAAATTTCATTTTCACATGCTTTGTGGCCAGCCACAGCCCAATATCTTCTCCCAAACCCACCGTGAGCCCTCCAGCCCATCTCACCTCTCTTTCCTTGACTCCTTAGACTACTTACACAACCTTGCTTTTGCATGTAACTTACACATAATCGAGAAAGTAGAACCATCTGATGAAATTTAGGACAGTGCTAACTAAGCACAGAGCAAATACCCAAAAAATGCTTTCTGAGCTTTGTGTCTCTTTTTACAAAGCTTGTGGTTCTCAAGGTGTGGGGCCCAGCAGCAGCAGCAGCAGCAGCATCACCTGGGAACTTGTTAGAAATGCAAATTAATGGCCCCACCCAGACCTGCAGAATCTGAAACTCTGGGGATGGGAGCGGTCACCTGTGTTTTAATGAGCCTTCTACAGGATTTTGCTGGAGTCTCAAATTGGAGAATTGCTGCATTAGGATTACAACTCTGCACCTATTTGGAAAAATTTGACCAGTTTATGAGAAGGGGAAAATATCAAGGTTCTTATGATGAGTTTGAATAAGTTAAAAAACAAAAGAATTTCCAATTGTCTTTGCAAAGAACTACTTCTTGCAGAAAGTAAACACAGTAAGATTAGGCATCTGAAAAACAAACAACAAACAAAAACCCAGGAAAATGTTTGTCTAATAAAACAACACAGATTATATTTCTAATTATCAGGAGAATCATTTAGCACTGAGTGTCGGGACAACCACAGCCTCCTGAATTAATTCTGATTCTGAGCTGAATGAATGTGCCAAGCTTATTCCCATGGAAACCGAGCACGATACAGATTGATAGGGTTATAGAACATATAACGGAGCTAAGGCAATTGCCAATTTTAGAAGATTAGCATAGAAAATGTGATGCCACACATTCATTTTCCAAATATCAGATGTGCTTCATCTATATTCGAGGATAAAGGACTGTCAAAATTTGATTTAAGAGAAAAGAAAAAGCCCTAGTACAACACAGCCTATCATCTTTGAGTTCTGGCCAAAATGAGGCAGAGGTTCTGTTTTCTTAATACTGCTTTAATTACAAGGAGACTGTTTTGAACATTGGTATTAAACAGGTTGCTATGGCTTCCTGCCTAAGAATTTGGCATGCAAGCTGCAGTCATGGGCGAGCTCTGAATGGTCTGAATAAGGTGCACACGAATAGAGTTTCTCAGCCTAAACCCCTGGCATAGAGCATCCATCAGGAAGAACACCAGGAGGTAACAGAGCACTAACAGAGGAACTGTCTCTCTTCACTTTCCTAGACACTCCTTCCATGGTTCTTACTGATCACCTGGTCATATAGAACACTCTCCCTGTATAAAAAGAGGCTGCTTCAAACAGCAGCAGACCTGCTGCGGCTGTTTCTGAGCACGGAGAACCACGTGGAATGTTGTTTAGACTTCCAAAAGATTTGTTTGTTCCCTGGGCAACTTTGGCATTTCCAAATCTTATATATGACTGTGACTAACAGGGAAGAAAGCAAACAAGAAGTTCAAAGCTGAGCTAATTATGCTCAGATACACGTTTTTGTCTCTGGTAAATAATAGAGAAGGAACCACGGGGGATTTTATCTCTGTGTTCCCAGAGAGATACAAAGACCCTCAAGTAACACAAACACCAGAATGTTCAAAATTAGCAAATTCAATCTGCAGAGCTATGTTTATGCTTAATATCTATTCAGATATCTAAGACTCCTTCTGGCCTGAAAACTTTCCATTTCTCTGATCTCATAGCTTCTCATAGGGATGGTGTCTTTGAAATTTCATGCCAGGTTTTCACAATTTAGGTTTTTGTCAAGAAAAGAAAAAGTCTATAAGCAACATATGCCACAAATTTGAGGTTGTTTTTGTAAACACCCAGCATTTGAGAGCTGTGCCTGACATTCAGAAAAGCTAGTGGTAGAGTTTCATATTTTGAAAGGGACGGGAAGAGAAACATATTTTTGGTAAGCAAATTGTCTGCGTTGGGGCTCCAGACAAGTTCATGGATTCCTTTCAGGATAGAGTAGTCCCCTCTTATCCATGGCGGATACAGTCCCAGACCCACTGTGAATACCTGAACCAGTGGAGAGTACTGAATCCTATATATACCATGTTATTTCCTATACATACATACCTATAATAAAGCTTAATTTATAAATTAGGCACAGAGAGAGATTAACAACAACTAATAATAAAATAGAACAATTAAAATACACTGTAGTAAAAGTTATTTGAATATGGTCTCTCTCTTAAAATGCCTTATTGTTCTGCGCTCATGCTTCTTGTGATGATATGAGATGATTAAATGCCTACATGATGAGATAAAGCAGGTGAATGATGTAGGTGTTGTGACGTAGCATGAGGCTGCTATCAACTATCTGATGATGATGATATGTAAGGAGGAAGAGCATCTGCTTCCAGAACACAGTTGACCAAGAAATGCTAAAACACAGGTAAGGGGGACGTCTGTATTTACATTTACATGTAATGAAGCATAATATGTGTGAGGGAAAGGTAAGGCAGAGGTAAGAGATGGAACAACTAGTAAAGGGTATTTATTTATAAATAAAGGACCAAAAAGAAGATGACAAAAACAGCAAAGACATCCTGTAAGAGAAGAAGGAAGTGATTTTACCCTATGTCTTGCATTCAGCTATGCTGACCTGAAGGTCTAGAGAAGGTGAAGGAGTTTGTACTCTTTGTCCAAAAGGTCATTAAACTCATATCCTAAAGCTTGACATGATTATCTCATAAGCTATGATAGGTCATTATCTCAGCTTCCATAGATAAATTTGTTTATGGTTCCAAGAATAACCCAGTCCACTCTGAAAGTTAGCGGTCACACCCAGGCCAGTGACCTCCTGATTCAAGGAACCTGCTGGCTGACAATATTATTTGAATTCTAATACAGGTTTCCAACCCAAGATTGTTTTCTTTGCATGGGGAGAAGTAGGCTCTGCAAGACTAACTTGGAAGTTATGGGTAATATTTCAGTTACTGGATTGGGGCTGCCAGATGTCACTAGCTTTATCTTCTTGTTTGCAAATGTGAGGCAGATTGACCAAAGTCACTTAGGGACTTATATCAAAGAATTATTATCTATTTTTGGTTTGAAACCCAGTACCAAATTGGTAAAATTAACCAGACTTTAACTGGGAAAAAAAAAAGTCTGGTTAATTTTCTATTATCTGGATGTGATATAAATATTTAATTCACAAAGCTTATTTGCAAGTTTAAACTACTATCACAAGAGAAGGAAATACTCAAGTCCTTTGACTTAAGTCAATCATCTCTGGGTTCTAAAAATGCACAAGCTAGATGGAATCAGACATTTTTTAGAAAGTTAGGTGATAAAAATCCATGCCAGGTGGACACATTTTGCTACCTCATCAGAGATCAAAAACCACAAAAACCAACCCATGACTCATGGCCAAGGAAAAGTGACATACGAGCCACGTGTTATTGCAGATCCCTTGATTTTCACAGGTAAAGAATGGATCCCAATTTGTTTCTGATGCAATACTGTTTTTTCAAAGAGTTTCTCTCATCATTCACAAGCATTTAGAAGAGCATATACTTTAAACATTTATAAGTCTGGACTTCATTACCTGGAAGTGTATAATTATTCAATCTGAAATCTTCAGAGTGTAAGTCATCTTGTAGCAAAAAACACAGAATTTTATGAAAAGGACACAGACTGCTTTTAACAATTCGGAGGTCTGATTTTAGATTTGAAAAGCAATGCCAACCATAGATCATTGATTTATTTTTTGTTCTATTTATTTTTATTCAAGTGTAATTAACATGAAGTTATATTACATTCAAGTAGATATGATCGGATGATTCAAGAATTCTATATGCTTCTCAGTGTGTATCAAGGTAAGGGCACCCTTAATCCTCTTCACCTATTTCACCCATCCCCCACCCACCTCCCCTCTGGCAATCACTTACTTAAGTGAAAAAAGTCAGAGAAAGACAAACCATATGCTTTCACTCAAATGTGGCATTTAAGAAAAACAAATGAACAAAGAGAAAAAGAGAAACAAACAAACAAACAAAAAAAAAAAACCCAGACTCTTAAATACAGAGATAATTCATTTTTCAAAGCAGACAGAGGAAAATTCTATTTGCTATTAATTCAACTATAATTTAAATTTGGAAAGACTTAAGCTTCGTCCTTTTAAAAAAAAAAAAAATACTCACTTGGGGAACCTGGGGGGCTCAGCCGGTTGAGCGTCTGACTTTCGATGGGGTCATGATCTCATGGTTCATGAGTTTGAGCCCCATGTCTGGCTCATTCCTGTTAGCGTAGAGCCCGCTTCAGATCTTCTGTCCCCCTCTCTCTCTGCCCCTTCCCTGCTTGTGCTCTCTCTCTCAAAAATAAATAAATCTTAAAAAGAATATATTAAAAAATATTCAATAGGGTAGTCACTGTACTCCAAATCTTCCAAATGAGTGAGGTCTTACCATTTATTCAACCCCTCTGAAGTTCACAAAAGTGTGACTTTTGGCAAGGCTTTTCCTTGTAATTTACAACTCAAGCATATTTATCAGATTGGAGACACTGCTCCATTGACACATGTCTTTCTGCAGAATTTTGGAAAACAAAAGAGTTCTGAGGTACAACTTGAGTAGAAGTTCTGCAAACCAGACACAGCAATAATTTATCTCAAATATCAGAGTGTCAAATGGAATGGCCACACCTGGATGAGCCAATAATGCCCTTGGCAAAACAGGATCCTTAAATTGATTTTAAAGGTAACAGGGTGTCCATCGATAGATGAATGGACAAAGAAGATATGGTATGGATATACAATGGAAAATTACTCAGTCATAAAAAAAGAATGAAGTCTTGTCATTTGCAACAACACAGATGGACCCAGAAGGTATTATGTTAACTGAAATAAGTCAGATGGACAAAGACAAATATCATATGATTTCACTTATATGTAGAATCTAAGGGGAAAAAAACCAAATGAATAAACAAACAAAAACCAGAAATGGATCCATAAATACAGAGAACACACTAATGGTTGCCAGAGGGAAGGGGGATGGGGAGATGAGCAAAATGGGTGAAGGGGAATGAATAAGTTAGAGAATATCTTCCAGTTAGAGAATGAATAAGTCATGAGGATGAAAGGTAGAACCTGGGGAATGTAGTCAATGGTTTGTAATAGTGTCGTATGCTGACAGATGGCAGCTACACTTGGGATCAGCATAGCATAACAGATTTGTCAATTCACTATGTTGTACACCAGAAACAATGCAACATTGTGTATCAACTAAAATTTAAAAAGTAGAAAAAGAAAAGTTTATAGGGTGGCTTTGGGCAAAATGGGAAAACCAAACATTAAACTGGGATTACAAACTGACTTTTAAAAGGTCTATCTTGAAACATTTGAAAGGAATTTAAGCAAATAACTAATTCTTAGATAGTATAAATTATCTAATATTAAATTTCCCTCAGAAGTGAACCTTAGGGTTCTTATAATGGTGATATATTTGTGACATAAATTTCTTTCCCTATAATATTTCTCTCTTCTCTGCTCACTGATGCCTACAGTCCCATCATTAGAAATTTCCACCTTCATCACTTATTTAAATGCAACACAGAGGAGAGGCCCATTATTCTTGCTCAGTCACTGAAACCCATCTTTTGCTGGGAACACACTGATAACTGAAATCTTCTTTTCTCCTTTCTTTGGTATCTCTCACATTGTACAAGACACTTGCTATCATAGAGTCATTGAGCTCTAAGGAACTTGACAAGTCACTGGGGACCCAACCTGTTATCACAAAGACAAGCCAGTGAAGCTGAAGCTTGGAAGGGAAAGGAGAATTGTCCAGAGTGTCTCATCCAGTTAGTGAAAAAGCTGGGACCAGAGTGTGGAGCCCAGAGCCACTCAGCAATTCACTCCCTAGGCATTTACTGAGCCCTACTATGTGCTGGACACTGCATTATGTTGGGGACATGGCAATGAGAACTATAAATATCTTTTCCTATAGAAGCTTGAGATCAAAATGAGTTCCCAGACTCAAAAACCAATACAATGAATCTACCTATCTAAGTGTAATTATAGAAGGGAGTCTTTGATTAACTCTTTTCGATTCAATCTAAGGAACTCAATGACTAAGATATAAAGATTATTTCCTTAGAAATTTTCCCCTGAAAATAAGTACTAGAATTTAGATTCCACAGACACATTTTTGACTGAGATTTCCACAAATATAATTTAACTTACTAATGAATTTTTTTCTTGTATAGAGCATGAATAGAGAGCTCAAGCATTTTAGTTGTATACTCAGAATTAAAGTTGTTTATTCATTTATTTAGTCTGTTTATTAGGTGTGTATACAAAGATGATGGACACAGAAATATTGATTTGATTACTCCTGATAGTCAGATCTAAACTAGTTACTATTAACAATAGCAAAGTTATTAACTTTTCTAATGGATCAATTTGTACGTTGTCATGGATGATGGTGAGTCTTATTCAAGTGTGAAACCTTAGTCCATTCAATTTTCCATTAATTCTCTCAGATAATTAGTTTCAAGAAATACCACCATGTTACATCTTACACTTTTCCAGTCCCCCTGGGAATATCTGAACCATGTGACAAGATCAGAAACCACAAAATTCAATAAGGAAGGGGTATTAACAATACTGGACAAGCAGTCTTTGCTTCATGAAAGCATCAAGTCTCCCTACATTTTTTTTCACATCATGTACTTGTCACAACTGAATGGCCACTGCTTTGGTGTCTGGCCTCGGGTTTCCCCCACATCTCAAAACTCCATGACAGCTCTGTCAGTCCATGTGCACATAGCTTCATCTAGTTTACAGGCACCTTTTCCCGAATGTGCTGTATTTATATAGTTTGGGGAATAAGCAGAAAATACAATGCTTAGTTTGTGATCTACCATTTCGGTAGCTTTTGCAAAGCCTCCTCCAAAGGTATATTATGGGCCACTGCTCTGTTTCATTCTGGAACATCACATAAATGCTAGCTGCTTTCTGAGGGCTGAGTGAGCAAAGAAGAAATTGGATCCACATGTTGGAAGGGAGTTGTGTCCTTGCCTGACTGTAGAGAGTTACTCCAGTCTCAAGACTGACTCAGTTTTCTACCTTCATTCCTCTTTCTGTCATATACAGAGGTTATATTATTGGTATTCATACACAGCCAAAGGGAGGAAAGCCTCCTGAACCCAACTCCTCAAGCGCGTGCTTTAAGCTTCTATGACTTCCATCTGTGTGGCTCCCCACTGGGGCTCTCTCGCCACCAGAGTTCTGAAGGAAGCATGCAGAAATTCAGAGAAAAAATGCTGAATTTTTAATATAGCTATATTTTTTAAAGATTTTAATAGGAGCACAGAGCCTCAGACATAAGGTGCTCAATGAAAATTTGATAAGTGGAAGAATGGATGGTGAACTTCCAGGTGTGTCTGAGAAATGAAAAATCTCCCTGTGGAGGGATGTGGTGCCTTTTCCTTGCTCTGGACAGTGGCAGGCTTCAGGAAAGATCTTCCATTGTGTACAAATGAGTGAGCCTGCTTCCTGGGCCTCTTGAGAGTGGTTGAGCACCTCCAGCTCTCAGGAACGTGCCATCTTTGGTTATTTAATTAAGAGAGTGTATGGATCACTTATAGTACTTGCCAGGATAAAGCTTTACTTAGCGGCTGCAGGGACACATAAAAGGAACAAAGCCAGTGCCTCCAGCAATGACACTTTGTTTTCTCTTTATTAGAGTGACTGTTATCATTCATGTTTTCCTTTTTCCCAGCCATTCATGGACCATCTCTCAAAGCTCCCCTCTGCTGGGCTAGACTATGGTAGACTATGGACAAGTTAAAATCCCTGTTCCATTTCCTAGTTCTTTCTTCATCACATTTCTCCCTGGTACTGGAGTTTAACTTTTTACTTTCTCTCTCTCTCTCTCTCTCTCTCTCTCTCTCTCTCTCTTTTTGCTCTTGTGCCACATGATACTTTATAAGTAGAGGAGAAAATAGAGGCTCAGCAAAATGTAAAGGGTTGAGGAGGGCACACAGCTAATCAGTAGCAGAGCTGGTCTTATTTTATAATGTTAGGAGCTGTGTGTCCTTTCTTTTAGCTGGTTTCATTTTCCTTTCTAAAGGATCCCTGCAGCAACACGCTTATCAACAGCAGCAATAATCTTGAGCTGGATCCTCTCTGAGCAGAGGACTTTGAACACTACATGTGTGACTTGAATGGCTGTGCCTTCATAATAACCACTGCATTTGCTTTTTTCCAATTTTCCCCTGGGATCTGGTAATCACATAGGAAAAAGGATAAATGTTCTTCCTGCTCCTGCAAGACTAAGACTCCTTTTACTTAACTCATTTTTTTTGTTAAAATGTTTTTTAATGTTTATTTATTTTTGAGAGAGACAGAGACAGAGAGAGAGAGATCGAGGGTGAGAGCACAAGCAAACGGGGGAGGGGCAGAGAGAAAGGGAAACACAGAATCCAAACAGGCTCCAGGCTCTGAGCTGTCAGCACAGAGCCTGATGCAGGGCTCAAACTCACGAAACATGAGCCCATGACTCAAGCTGAAGGTGGACCCTTAACTAACTGAGCCACCCAGGTAAGGTTTTGTCGTTGTTATTTCCAGACAGGATTTCATTAACCAAGAAGTACAGATCTGATCCTTAATTGAGTATTCCAAATAGTACAGAGTATAGAATAACTAAGAAACTGGCCTGTGGTGACTTTGGTCAGACTTGGTTCTGGTTCAGAAACTCGGTGCCCACTCTTGCTACTTAGGTGATTTTAAGCAAGCTATTTAACCTTTTAGAGCCTCAGTTTCCACATCTCGGAAACAGGAATTATGCTACATGCATCACAGGTTGCCGGAAGAATTAGATGCATATCAACTCTATGAGAGAAGGACAACAGTTGTCTTGGTCACCATAGAATTCTGTGAAGAACCAACCACAAAAAAGATATGTTGAAAGAAAGAATCAAAATATGTATGATGGATCTGTGCAGTTCCTGGCACATCACCAATGGCCAATAATCTGTGTCTAAGTTAATTTTCCATCTTTCTTCTTTCTCTTTCATCTCTCCAGAAGATTGGGTTCCATGGTATGTGTAAAAGTAAACATTTAACGGATATAAATTGCAACAGTGGAAGAACTTTTGTAGAGTCACATGCCAGAAGTCCTTCAGAGATTAGAGGAAGAGTCTGAAGATAACGGAGTCACTCTGGATTAAATGTAGGATACCAGCCATTCTTTATTATACAGCACACTGCTGACCCTCCCCACCAGAGCTCAGAGTAAGATAGACACCTCCAGGGAGGAATCAAAATCTGGGATTCCTGGTTATGACTTTGCTCTTTGTCCCGAGTAAAAACTCCGTCCTTACACGATGACACGCACTCCAGGCTTTTCAAGGGCTCCTGGGGAAAGCATTTCAACCCAAAATATCATCTGTGATCTGTTTTCCATCACAGAGGGGGAAAAAAAAAAAAAGGTCTGATGTTGGACATTTAGCTCCATGGGAAACTACCACCACAAATTGAATTTTGAAAATTCAATTCAATTTAAAATGCATTAAGGCCTATTTAAAAAAAAATCTTCTGGGGAGTCCTTTGTTATGTCAGGAATTTCTCTGGAAAGATGAAAAGCAACCACGGATGCATCTTTTGTATAAACCTGGATTCACATATATAGAACTTTCTTAAAATGAGGTATGAGGGCCTCAGGGCCTGCACCTCTTCCAGGCACTTCTTCAGAGAAGCTTTCCCCATTCTTGCACTGCTCGGAACACTAGTAGAAGCTCTCATCACAGCACACAGGAAAGTTTCTACACACAAGGGAGGCCAGACTGTTATCTGAGTAAAAAGCTCCAGGGAAACTACTACAGAGGAGAGCCACCATAAAAAGTGTCATTGAAGCTATGGCACTGAGATGGCATTCAGAAAGAAGCCAACCCCAACACCAGAGGAAGGGGAAGCCAGAAAGCTCACTGATCAAAGCACAGAGAGGCATGCTCCCCCCAACTTTGAAATGTGCTTAAGGTACACCTAGATGGTACAGGTATTAGCAGCATGAGTGCTGTGGTAAGATAGACCTTGGAGTTTCCTAGTCATGTGATCTTGGACAAATTATTTCATTTTTAGCCTCAGTTTCTTCATCTCTATAAGGGGATGCTATAGTATCTCCCTGTAGAGTTGTTGTGAAAATTAAATGAACTAATACAAATAAAATATTTAAGTCCAGCACCCAGGATATAATAAATATGTTATTGGCTATAATTATTATTATCAATAGCACCAAGTCAGATGAAAATGAAAAGCCATATGGAATGATTTAAAGTCATCTGATTACTCACTAACACCATCATCATCATTCCATACTAAATGATCACACACTGAGGGGAATGTGTACTGGTCCCTCCTCCTTCCATCCCCAGAATCCAGTATCCCCAATCAATGGCTGGATCGTGGTCTCTTTCCCTCCTCAGAACCCAGTGGTCCTGTGCTTCATTTTCTCAAAGTCCTTTCTCAACCAAATGACAATCGGATAAGCTTCATGTCAGCCCTTTCAAGGGACATAATGCAGCTCAGTTTAGCATTTAAAAACTAATTTTAATTCTAGAATCTCAGTACCAGTCAGTGCTCACATCCAAGGTACCAACATACCCGAGTAGAGGATTAGGCCCTAATTAGAAGCAGGTCCTAAAATATTATATGAGGACCCTGGTGTTTCTGCTCGGTTTAAGTTACACTGACTTCCAATCATGCATTTTATCTTTTGGCATGCATACATAGGTGCCCAATAAATGTTACCTTTGGTGATAATAAAACAAAAGCCTAACTTTCAAAAGTGAAATAACCAAAAGACCATTGTCTGCATTCTTGGCAGCGGCCAGAGAGCCAGTTTTCCCAAGTCAGCAGCCTCTGAGGAGGCTGGCCAGGGGCCAATTCCCAGGGCTGGCGCATTCCTGGGGCCTGGCAAGAGGCCACTGGGACCCTGTTTCCTCTTGCGTTCTCTTTATGTAGCGGAAAATCTTTCCCGCTTCGAACTCTCTAAGTCTGTTTTGCCCCCTTCGAAGTAAAGAGAGAGAGAGTCACATGGGAAATGATCTTCAGCCCCTTCTCCAAATCAAGTCTCCCACTGCTCCGAGTTGGCACAGCTCGAAGCAATTGAAGGCATAAGACAAACAAAAGAGAGCTCGGCTCTGTAGCCCAGTCTCCAGCCTGATTCTATCAGGGGCAGAGGGCCTGGGGCCGAGGACCCAGCAGGACCCTGTGCACAGGGAGTCATTGTACACTTGTTTATAAGGCTATGGGCACTTCTGCAAGCCTTTGGAATAAAATTGCCTGTTATAAATAGACACTGGCTGAGCTTCAAGGGTGAGAGAAGTAGGCCAAAAGTTCCAGAAAAATATAATGCTCCATATAAGAAGGTCTGGAGTACAGCTCATTAACAGGGGACTACTGAGGCAGTTGGCCTCAGAAGAAAGGAATCCAAGGTCTTGTCTGATACAACCTGTAGCTAACAACTGGGGAACATTTCTGGCTGGTCACATCATGGATATGCCATTTGGTTTTTAAACATCATGTATGAATATACGCAAATCAAACATTTAGAAAAAAGTCTTTTCTGAATGTCTCTTTCCATCTGCAGACAAAGAAAACTGCCATCTGGAGTTGCGACGTCAGCTGGCTCCACATATTTTCAGGGAGGAGGAGGAGGTAACACGCGGAGCACTATGTTGTGTGCTCCATTTGAACCCCTTCCCTTGATTCTAACAGCCCAAGCTCTTTCTACTACATTACGTGGCATCTATTTCCTCTGCAGCCTCTAAAACGAGTGCCCTACACACAGTAGGCTCTTCGTATGTGCTTTTCCTGAAGCTGACCCTGCTGCTTATGGTTTTGAGAGGCTGAAGTTTAGCAGTGAGGAAAGCCATCATGGCTATAATATGATACGTTTCATTGGCATAGAGTCCTACAATCTCCAAGACAACTTTCTGAGTCTTTGTTTCTCTTATATTCATGGCAAACCCACTATCAGGGAGACAGAGATTCAGAGAGTTTAAGAAACTTGCTGAAGGCCACACATCTACTGAAGGTCTCACCTCAAGTTCAAATATGCAGACTTGGAGTTCTAATGCAATGATCAATCCATTATATGACACTCCAGCCACCCCACAGCATTGCACTAGGCACTTTTATCAAGACCTCTTAGACAAGACAGTGTCACTGGCCATGTGGAACTTGTGCTGTGAAGATACCACATCATATTGTTCTGGTTAAACCAAGTTGTTACCAACTTCCAAGGAAATGGGCTCAAAAGCAACTCATAGGAAACTGTTTCTAATAATATAGAAATAGTAACCTAATCTGGTTTACGATAGTGTTTTCTTCCCATTCCAGACTAGGTGTGGTATAGATTATAATAAGATAAATGTGCTGAATGTGTTCTGTTGGCCCCTAAACATCCACTTTCTATCCTTCTTTACCTTGCTCTGTGCCCCCAAGATGCTATGTAGGCCCCTTTCCCTCTGGTTTCCAAGTGGGTTCAGCAAATGGGAGGTGCCAGAAGGCCCTGGAGAGTGGGTGGGGAAGTGGACTTTTCATGCCCTGATCCCCACCCTGCAGGGCCAACACTGGTTGGCTGCATCCCTCTATCTAAGGTGACACTTGCTACTAAGTGGCTCTCTCCTTCTGGCCACATGGTTGTATGGTCACGTCATTCCCCTGCCCTGTTATCCTGTTGAGTTCCCTACATCCTGCCCCGCCTTTGTAAGAGGCCTTTTATTAAACTGTCCTCCACGGGCACCTGGGTGACTCAGCTAGCTGGTTAAGTGTCTGACTCTTGATTTTGGCTCAGGTCATGATCTCACGGTTCATGGGATCAAGCCCCACCTCTGGCTCTGTGCTGACAGCATGGAGCCTGCTTGAGATTTTCTCTCCCTCTCTCTCTCTCTGCCCTCCCCTGCTCTCTCTCTCCCTCTCTCTCAAAATAAATTTAAAAAGTAAATTAACTTAAAAAATAAATTGAGACAGAGAGAGACAGAGCATGAATGGGGGAGGGGCAGAGAGAGAGGGAGACACAGAATCGGAAGCAGGCTCCAGGCTCCGAGCCATCAGCCCAGAGCCCGACGCGGGGCTCGAACTCACGGACCGCGAGATCGTGACCTGAGCCAAAGTCGGATGCTTAACCGACTGAGCCACCCAGGCGCCCCAAACAAACTGTCTTGAGTGTGCCATCAGTTTCCTCCTAGGACCTCAACTGATGCAGTAAATAAGGAAATAATATTGTTGATGCAGTCTTTGTAGGAAAAACTATGTAAAGTTCCTAAGGTCCTCCTAAGAGGATGAAAAATTCTGACCACTTTAGATCTGGCTCTCTTCTACTTTCTCTTCCTCTTTGCTAGACCTCACCAAACAGGAAGTAGGTCAGATATTGTGCCTCAGGGACCTATCAGCAGAGCTCCAAACCTGGCCCACAAGATCTCAGAGTAGCTACCTACTGCCGCCACATCTGGCTGGTAATTTCAAACACTTTGCACTCAGCCTTGTGCCCACTCACACCAGATTATGGCAGCCTTCATGACCTGGCCATCCCCAGGGACAGCAGGCCTATGACAATAGCTCCTCCTCCCAGAAAGGCCAACAGAACCTACTTATCTGCTGGCTCTGACAGATGGATCCCAGAGTTTATCAGACCAAATGATTTTATTTCCCTCAACGCATCTATGTGCATGAGAGCAGTCAATGAATTAATTGTATTAGGAAACCTACCAAGCTGAAGACAATTGCTTATGACAAGGACTAGAAAGGTGCTGAAAGACAGAAGGCAAGCAAACCTCAGAGGCATCTTCGGAAGTGGACAATTATGATCCATTAAGCCTAGTTAAGGAACTAAAATTTCTGAGGAGGAAACATCTGGAACTGCCTGGAATGCAAAGGAACCAGGAGGAACCACTGTTTGGGCTTGTAGAGAGCAGCCCAGACAAATGGGATTCCGTGTTAGGCAAGAATTGCAAAATTAGTACATGAAAGGGACAGCATTGAGGCAGTGCATCTGGTGTTAAGTGAAGCGTTTTAATACAATGGCTCCTGGTTTTGCTCTTGAAATATTAATTGAAATTGGGATGAGTATGAGGGCTGTCACATGAATAGAAAACTGGCAGAAAGATCATAAATACTGGCTAAGCTGAGCCAAGGCAACAGAACATGGCAATAGAAAGGGAAGTGAAAATGCTGCCTAATTCCCAGCCATGAACCCTGTGGATGCTTACTAAATATTAATTGAGAATAATGAACTATACTAGAGGATGGTAAATTAGTGTGAGACAGGCTGCTGAAATACAGCTAATATATATGTACAGTTGGTATAGCATACACTGAAAAATGAGAAGAAAGGAAATCAAAATGATTTAGCTGTGTGATGTACCAGGAAGCGTGGGTAAGAGGATGGGGGAGGGATGGCAAGAGGGACAAGAGGAAAGTTAAGACAATAATTCAGGATCACAATAGAGCTTTCTTAGGGTCTCGGCAATTCCTCAAGTATTAGCCAGGCACCTTTGAGTCATACTCTATTCTTTTAAGACATTGTGGTTTTCTCAATAAACTTCTTCTTTAGGGACCTCAGGGACACCACAGATTAAATTTGGACCAATTTCATGGATGGAGATAAAGCTGTCCTCCTTGGGAAAGCCCTCTCTGATCAATACAGTCAGAAGAGCAAACTCCTTCCTAAATCCCATCACTCTTGTTTGCACCACTGTATACCTCCTGGTATTACTATGATTTGTATATATGTGACTATATTTTGTAAAGCTTCGTAAAATGGAAATCATGCTTTGCATTTCTAATTGAGTGCTAAGAAATAGCACTTCACAGTGCTAAGTGACCTTAGTAGGTGCTCAGTTCCGGTGCTGATCAATTAGGAACACTACAGAGGAAAACACGCACCTGTCAGGGAGAACACGCCTACTGGGTTGGAAGACCAGCTTCTAAGGAGATCGATAAAAGCTCTACCTCTTGTTATGGACAAAACACTAGAGAATCTGCCACGGGAACAATCTTAGGCTGCCAGAGGAGGATACAGAAACCTCAGTTGCCATGGAAACTTGTATGATCTGATGACTCCCATTGTTGAAATATGGTGAAACACCAGGAGAATGACAAGCAGATCCCTGAGCTCTAAGAAAACACAGAACACTCCAAGCAAATGTCGCTGCTTATTTGTACCTATTTCTTACAACGCAGTATCATTTTATCATAAATAACAGAGCATTTACAAAGGGCTTTCAAAATGTTTCCAGTTCCTATCTTGATTAAGTGATCTCTGAGACCCCAAGTATGTATAGGTCTATGTCTGCAGCAGGCAGACAGCACTCACTGCAGCAGGTGAGTACAGGTGATGGAGCCAGGTGTTTCTGAGATCCTGCTTTGTGACCTGGGTAAGGTCAGCCATCTGTGTGCAGGTCTTATGGACCAGGCTTGCTAGACTAATGACAGAGGAAGCTACCTAATCACTCTTGGGTCACAGATACCTTTGAGAATATGATTATAGCTATGGACTCCCTCCCTATAAAAAAGTGTACATATGCACATACATATAAAATTTAATACAATGCATTTCAGAGAATTCAAAACCCCTGGAGCCTTTTCATAAAGTTGCCCAATCAAGCACCTTGGAACTCAAGACGGTCGAGGTATCATGTTAAAAATCTCTGATGTAAAACAAAAGTCTTTACACACACACTGGAATCATCCTTGGTAAAACTGAAAAGGTTGTCGTCCACCCTCCCAAACGTTTGATCCAGCGCTCAGTGCCTCCCTCCTCCAGGTAGTGCCCCCTTACTCCATATCCATACCTCCTGATAGTGTGTACTGAGTTCACAAATGGCCACTAACTTGTGAGTTCACTCATTCATTCACTCATTCATTCATCCATTCATTCATTGCACAGCATGTTTTTCATGTGTCCAACTTGAGGGACCCAAATGTGAGTATGACAGGGCTCATGTCCTCTAGGACCTTACAATTCAGCTCAGTCAGGCCTGATTTTGCTTTCCAGGGGATACTGGGCAATGTCTGGAGACAGTTTTGGTTGTCACAGTTGGGGGAAAGGTGCTATTAGCATCCAGTGGATAGAAGCCAGGGGTGCTGCTAATATCCTACAATGCACAGAACACCCTCAACTTCGCAACAAAGAAATACAGCATTCAAAATGTCAAATACACTGAGAAACCTCAATTTATGACAGACAGGCATGTGACAAAATGTTGAACGCAGTGATAAAGACCAGAGGTAAACATTATAGCAGCTCAGGAAAGGGCATTTTAATAAAAACTTTGGAATATAGGATTATGGCAACAGACTGCCTTACTTTCAATGACAAGAGGAAGGAAGAAGGGAAGAGAAGCCATTCAGGGTAAGCCATCACCATACTGAAGGGAGTCATTCCTCTGTGTAACACCAGAGAAGGGGGCATCAATTTCAACTGGTGGGCAAGCAAATGGCATTTTGGGGGGAATTCCCTCAGGGGAAATAATGTTGGCACTCTACCCACCCCCATCACTCAGGGGCTCACCCAAAAGAATGTGCAGCCATGTGATCAGTTCATCACTCAAGTTATAAAACCTGTTGCATACTGCGTGACAGCTATACTTTGGATGCACCTTGTAATCCATAATTCCTCCCTACTCTACTCCCAATCCACTCTATATCTCCATCTAGTACATGTATACACCACAATGAGTCCCCAGGTGGGTAAAAACACAAAGTTATAGATACGATATATTATAGAGAGATTTTATATATATAAACACTATCATAAACTTTAATCTCTGTGGAAGCTGGTTCCAAGACTTGGTTAATCAGAAAAGGCACAAGACCAGAAGTCAGACCTAGACTGAGTTCCAACATATGCATTCTTTATTCTTTGTATCTCCCTCCCAACCTCCAACCCTTTGACAACTGTTTTAGTAAAATCAGGCCTGGTCTGTCTCATCAGCAGGGAGAGATATGGGAGATGTGCTGATACACTTGTATACTTCTAGCCTGTTGAAGCTGGGGCTGTTTACAATTGGAAGCACAATGCAAGGAGCTCCCAGTCACTGCCATACACTCCCAGTCACTGCTTCTGAGCTGCTACCTGTGGAGTGACAGCATGATCTGGAGGCAGCCACAACGGAGTTGAAATCCCAAGTCTACCACACATCAGTTCTATAGCCCTGAGGAAGTTCCTTAACCTGTTAAGTTTCAGAAGTTTTATTCATAAAATAGGAATAATTAAGGGTCGTCATTAGTGAATGACAATTTCCATCTTAAGCACTGAGCAGAGTGTCCTGGCACATAGTAAGCCTCAGTAAATTTCAGCTATTATCACCAAGGGAAGAGAGCCATCCTGGTTCATACTCAGTGCATGGTCACTGCCTGAACATGCTAAGCTGTCTGCTAAAGTGGCTTGGAGGGTAGACTTTACCATCATCCTTGTGCAGGAGCCATGCTAATATTCTCCGTATCACTCCAATTTTTAGTATATGTGTTGCTGAAGCAAGCACAAAGATTTTTTTTTTTTATCTTTAAGTAATCTCTACACCCAATGTGGGGCTTGAACTCACAACCTGAGAGTCACATGCTCCACTGACTGAGTCAGCCAGGCACCCCAGTAGACTTTACCAGTCCCCACTGCCAACATACTCTATGTCCACTGCTTAGGTATATTCTGTTTCTGCTCCTTTGTCCTGCCTTCCACTCAGATTATTTTCAACAGCAATATTGCTCATATCTCCAGCCTCCCTCCCAGCACTGTTCTTGGTGGGTTCTGATATTTTCCTGCTCATCTGGGGCCCCTTTAAGACCCTTAGCAACCAGTTATTTTGGGCTGTGCCTACCTGGCCAAGCCTCCCTGTCTTTTCCCAGCCCATCTGCACCAAATCAATCCATAGCCCCCAGGTGTCTGTGCTGCTGGAGAGAGCTGGTCAGGACATTCCTCCAGCATGTTCTTGACCTACCATGATAGGCTCAGCTAGGCTGCAAGGCAGATTCATTAGGTATTCACTTAAGCATTTGACACTTTTCTCATTCCACCATTGCCTACTGTCAAAGGGGAGCAGTCAAAGATTCAGCACAACATTTTGGGAAGGTAGCTAACCCAGGCCAAAGCCAGTCTGTTCCCCACCTATTGCTTCTTCCCAAAAATGAGCTTTGGCTGGATCCTCAGCACCACACCTTCCCACCCACACCTGGATCCAGAGCATGGTCTCTGTTCTTCTTGGGATATCCAGGAGACAGCTAAGATAACAGCCCTGTTGGGGGGGATAATGTAGCTGAGGAATAAAAACCTCCCTCTTATTTATTGACCTTCCTCCACTTGATGCTCACTTGAAAAATTTCAAACAATCTTGATATCAGAGCACAAAGGTCAGGCTTCCTGGAGGGCAAGCTGACCTTTGCCCAATGGTGAGAGGCACTGAGTAAACCATATTTCACATAGGCTTCCATTAGTAGAAGGGGTCACAGGTAGCTGGGATTTGAGTAGCTGGAAACCTCTAGCAACCTAGTGATTTGTGCTCTGTATAGCATTGCTATGGTGAGAGGTAGCTCAAACATAGTACCAAGAGTCAAGAAAGCTACAGGCATGCCAGGAACACTACGAAAACACAGTCTTGGTTAGTATTCACGAGCCACTGGCTATACTGAGCAACACTAATAATGCCTCTCTTTTGCATTTAGAAAAAGTCTCAGTGAGTTTTGAGCTTTCTAAAATAGTTACCTTTGCCCAAATTCATGTACTTGGGTATATATATCATTGTTTGACTTCCTAAACCTGCTCCTTTGCCTGTCTCAGCATATTGTGCATCGTGAGGGTAAACACAGGTCACTACTCAGAAAGTCAGCACCCAGGAAAAGTGAACTAGACCTTCAAGTTTCCTATTTACCATGTACAAATATCCTTTAGAATCCAGGCTGCTGCCCTCACAAATAAAGTTTCATTGGAACATAAGTCATGTCCATTTATTCACGTATTGTCTGTGGCTGCTTTCCTGCTCCAGCAGCAGAGTTGAGTAGTTGTGGCTGCTCATAGGCCTGTAAAACCTAAAAGATTTACTATCTGGATTTTCAAAGTTTGCTGAACCCTGCTTTGGAATTACTTCCGGTCACTGAACAGGGGTGAAATAACTGAAGATAAAACAGTAGAAATCTACATTTGTGTATTTGTCAGAATTTGTCCCTCTGTAAATATAAATATACATATAAATATAGATTTATTATAAGGGATGGACTTGTAATTATAGAGGCTGAGAAGCCCCATGATATTCTGTCTGCAAGCTGGTAACCCAGGACACCCAGCGCTGTAGCCCCAGTCCCAACCTGAAGTCCTGAGAACCAAGGTAACTAATGGTGCAAGTTCCAGCCTAACTCCAAAGTCCTAAGAAGAAGGAGTGCTAGTTTACAAGCACAGAAGAAGATGGATGTCTCAGCTCATGCAAATGGCAGGTATGACCTTTCTCTGCCTTTGTGTCCTACTCAGGTCTTCAGTCAATCACATGATGAGGGCAAACTTCTTTACTGGATCTACTGATGCAAATGCTAATCCCTTCTGGAAACACCCTCACAGACATGCCCAGGAGTAATGTTTTGCCAGGTATGGAGGCATCCTTGAGCCTAGTCAATTTGACTAGGAAAAGCCAATTCAGCAATGACATGAGTTATTACCAGAGGGTATGGGACAATATCCTTGGGTTGCCCCTTTTTTCTCTGCTCACCCACCAAACTGTCCCCATTGTTTTAGTTGTAGTACATGTGCTACTGAAGCAAGCTCTCGAATCACCTCAGTGCACATTCTACCTCCAGCTTCTTCATGGTGCTCCTTACACACTCCCCCCATGACTTGGTGCCTCTCACAGTCAGTGCCATGCCATTCACCTCCTCCATGTTCTATCATTTTTTCTGCTTATTAGGTTGGCTTCCAAAAATAAACTATTGCCTTGTATCAGTCAGGGGTTCTGCACGAAAATGATGGCACACACAAAGTATCTAATTGAGATTTGGGTAAAGGACCTATGCAATAACGTGTGGGCAGACTTAAAGCAAACCAACATGAGATGGACTGGCAACATCCAAGAGTTATTACTACCAAGAACCCTGAAGGGACATGGGAAGAGGAAAGGTGCCAGAACACAGAGAGAACTGTGGTTTTGTGGGAGAGGGTTGCTCAACAGAAGCTGTGACCTTAGACAGAGTGGTCCAATCACTGTGGTCCAGAACCAGATGAGGACAGAACAGGAAAGCAATGATCTTGATCTCTCTCCCCGCCTGACCTCTGATCTCCTGCTATTTACCCCTGTTGGCCAAATCTAACTAGATGCCAGAAGACATAGGAGCCTATTGACAAGATCTGTGTGATACATCCTCCAGGGGTGCACAGCCAGGTAGAGAAGGATGGAGTAGAAATGGTGACTATCCAGCATATCCCATAGCTACTAAAAAGTCTCAAATATAAAACAGGTTTTCCATGATGCTTGTTGGCTGACTTAATATGTGCCTGTGGAAGGCTGAATTACTCTAATGGTTCTGATACAAGCCATCGAGAGGCTAAAGGATGAACTGAAGGACTTGTGTGGGGCCTTTCCTGCACTTATGAATTTATCAAAACCACACTGTTTTCAGAGCTGAGGATCTAGTGTGGCCAATGTTTTCACTTCCTTCTGGTAGGGGGAAAAAGGAACAGGGTACCATGAAAGAATTTTCCATTCATAAAAGAAACCTACTCCCATCCATGCTGAAAAGCAAAAAGTAATTTTTCCTCAAATTAAAAGAGAATTTTTGCTATTTATATGTGAGATGGTAAAAAAGATAATTCACTCCCAGCCTTCTCATCAGCTAAATGCTATCACAGCCACAAGTACCAAATAGCTGTACAGACAGCCTGGGGATGATTCTTACAAATAAAAAGGCACAGTGTGAAATGCTGACTTTTTCTGATCAAAAAGCATCCTGGGGTGGGCTGAACAGCTGTGGGTCAAGAAGAGGCCTCGATTTCTGGGGTGATTTTTATTGCTATCACAGAGAAGACTGTACTCGCCGTGAACATGCGGCTACTCGATGCACCCCTCCCGGTGAAGGCAAACTTGCAGTCACTTGTCTTTCTCTCAGGGTATGTACCCCCCACCTTGAAACATATTTTTCATTTCAGTTTCACTTACCTGTCACTTTCTTCTTAAAAAGAGTGATTTATCAAGTAAAAAATCAACATCAAAGAGCACTTCAACGTTGCCAGGGTACACACACAGACACACGCAAAAGCATACACACTCAAACCCTCCCGTGTCCTGTCCTGAAAGCAAAATGATGACTAAAGACCACCAAGGACTATCCCCCAATTGGAGCTTTTTTCAGCATCAGGTCTGTGGGTTTCTTCACGCTGCGGTTCCTCCAGCCTACAAATTTAAAAGCTGTTGCAAGGGAGCTATAATTTCTACTCAACACTTCATGATTTGATTATGTAAAATAAAAAGTATAATGAAGTTAATAGCACCTTATTCTTGCAGTACATTATGAGGAATATTTTTTTTTCCTTGCAAAATGTGGAAATGGAAATTACCTCTGGGCCTTCTAACTCTCAAAAATGTGGGTCATAATGGTTACTGCGGTGGAATTTCAAGACTTAAGATTTAGTATATTTCTCTTTCCTCTCTTCAGTTTTCCGAAGGGACATCTTCTCTTACTGGGATTTTATGCAGTAAAATGCACAGACGTGGAGTGACGGGCAGGAGACCCACATTGTATGCTGGTTGTGGAACCTCAAGAAGAACATTTAATCTCACTGAGTCATAACCTTGTCTGCCAAGTGAGGAGACTGGATAACCCGGCCCCAGGTTAGCACTCTAGGATTTTTAAAAAAATAACATCAAGTGAAATAAGGTAACCCTTCCTTGGGAAAGAAGTGTAGTATAGGATACCAGGTGCTTCTTTTCCCTTGTATTTTCCAGCAACCCTTATCCAGAATCATCACGCTGTGCTTCTTTCCTAATTATTTGTGTGGTTTCAACATGGAGCCAAAGAGGAGGACAATGTCTTGGGTTCAAGTCCTTTACAGCCAGTCAGCTTTGACCTCATCCCTGTCTACCTCTCCTCCTGATGGCTGCAATAGAATCCACTCAAGGGACTTTCAATGGGTCTCAACCTCGAAGCCCCAACTCAAAACGAGCACTCTTGCTGTCACTGCCTCAGTATCTTATAGGAAGAAAGAAGAGAACACTCAAACAGAAGGCAAATTTACAGTCACATGGCCTAAACTGTATACTGTTGAGTAGCATTTGAGGACTCCCATATACCAGACCACATAGTCAAAAGAGAGCACACTCTTTCAGGATTTTCCCAATTATCCCACATGCAGATGTGACACTTAATCTGCCTCCAGGAAACAAGGAAGATCCTTCACTGGTGTAAAAAAAATCTCCTAAGCGTCACTTGGATTTAATGGGATTACGCTTCTCAGGTGGTGCCAAGCAACGAGTTCTTATTTTTCCAGTGTGCTTTTATGCTGGAAATCAGAAATTGGATCTTCAGGCCCCATAAGACTCAGGGTAGAGCCATATGCCAAGGGGAACCCAAGCTTGTCTTTGGGCTTTCAGCTAGCACTGGTACTATGACAGGCTTTGATTTATGCTCACAATCAAGCCTGTCCCTGAGCAAAATTTAAATGTGGACAACGATTTCATTAATGATGTTTCCCCTTTCTCTGACTTGCAGGTACCCAACCCCCTCAGGATAATTCACTACTTTGTCCCTCCCTGCCCCAACCCAGCACTCCGTTGTGCTCTGAATCCTTTTGTTCACTAATTCCCTCAACAAAATGTTGCTCAGCTGCTTGACATTTGGGAAAAAACCAAGACCTCTTATTAATGAGGGCTACTACGAATTACTGAAAGACAATAGCTTTGCATGCTTGCATTTATAGAATCTTTGCATATTCTCTGGGACTGAAGGCAGAATTGAGGACTGTAGGGACTAATCAGCAAGGATATTTTGGGGTTAAGAGAACCTTTCCTGTGTTGCTCATATTATAATATATGGGCATCTCAGTCCTCTGCTTAGGTATATGACAGACCCTGTAGGCAGGTTAATCGGTAAAAAGTGTTTTCTTTGGAAAAGGAGAGGCTGAGAAATTATCTTTTCATCTTAAGTTCCCCCCAGAAACTATCCCCCAGGGAATATACATATAAGCACACACACACACACAATTTTCATCACATTCTACCCACAGGTAGAAAGACTCAAGAGATGAGAAGAGGGCACATATATTTGGAGGAGAACCTAAAATGCTACAAAATTTCTTAGTCTCTGAATGTAGGCTGGTAGGTGCATAACCCACAGAGACACAGAAATTGATTCTAAGAACAAGAGAGGAAGTAGACACAAAAGTGTCACGTAATCCTCTTCCCCATTCCTGGAAACTCACATCTAGGAATAGTTTGTGACATTAAGCCTCAGAAATTATGAGTAAATAGTTACTCTATACACTGGCAGAGCAAGACCTACAGCAGCAGAGTCAGAAAAGTGCAACTCCTAAATCAATTCAACAAATATTTGATTGGATGCCTACTCAGACCCAGACACCAGGCCAAGTCCTGGGAGCACACAAATGAATAAAACACATCCCTCCACAGCATGCAAAAGAAGATGCTGAGCTAAATGTCTATTTTGGTAGATGAGCAAAAGATAAAGGAGTGACTTGTCTGATTTCTTACACTGTTCATATGCATTAGGGAACAGAAGAGGGAGATACACCTCTGAGCCAAGCAACTGTGAAAGAGCGGCCAACTTTCAGAAATCAGTGACTTTGTCTCTTTCCTTGCACGAACCAGATTCTCATACACGAAGGCAAACACAACTAGGTTGTTAATGACACTTATTGGCATTAACACTTTTGCAAAGAAAGTTCATAAACAATTGAACCAGGGTACGTACCTAAGAAGATCTTAGAGACGCTTCGCTCTTCCATATTTGAAGCTCTATTGAATTCTTGTTCAACTTATCCCCAAAATTAAGATAAATGGGTGATGGAACAACTATATATAGGCTTGGCATTTGGCATCAGCTTTACAGTAGTGTTTTTGTATAGGTTAAAGTCTACTTCAGCTGGAATTAATGTAATTATATATAATGTTGACAGATTATGACATTTGCCTATTAAGACACTATACAAACATTCCAATTATTTGCTGGCTTTTGACTTTGTAAAAACTAAATGAAACAAAATCCCAGGGGATATGGCTAATGGGGTAACTGGAATAGAAGTTTCAAAAGCACAGTGTTCAGGAAATAACAGTCAAAGAATAATGCATTTTAAGCCAAAACATATAGAGCGGTAAATGAATATTTAGTACTTACCACAAGACTGCTGTCTAGAGACAGCCTTTTTCCAAAGTCCCTTTTCTCAAGCTGTCTCTTTCCCTCCATGGGTGAAGTTATTTATTTTCCTTTGTGATTTATAAGAATTCCCCTTCTGTTTCCAGGGTCACTGTAAAAAGTGAGCATGTGTTTTACCATCCGAGTGAACAGTGTTTAGACCCTTGTTTTTAGCTTTCTAACCAGAAACAAGTGTTGAAGCCAAAATACCCAGACCCAAATCATAAGTACAGAACTGGGCTCTCTCAACTCAACAGACCTCTCCGTGTTGCAAACGTCAGAGTCATCTTTATGGAGGCCCCTGTGTTTTTACAGGTCTTGCTAATGGCGCTGGGGAATGGGTTTGCAGGTTGAATCAGCAGACTGTGGAAAAAAGCAAACAGTCCGTTTCATGCCACGCTTGCTCCACACTCGTCTTCCCTCTATCAGCCAGAATCAATCTGTTACTGTGCACATAGATGCAGTCTGCAAATTCCATGAGATCAAACTGACAAAACCAGACTCCATAACCAAGAGCTGCTGAGCCCAAGGCCCGAGGAGGAGAAACTGAAACCTGAACATGATTGTTAACACTTCCTCATAAAACATTTAAACATATTGGGGGAACATTATAAGATGCATTCTCTTTAGGACAGGTGGATTCCAAATGGATGGTGGAGGATATGTTATGGTCAATGAGTATTTGAATGTCCACTGCATTTTACCATACCAGATATGGTTAATCCCTGTACTCCACTGTGGTTGCTAGTCTTAGAATGAATAAGTGTCCCGGTTAGTAAGAATAGATCATGTTTATCGAGCACTAGCTTGCAGTTTCACCAACATATAAATGGGAGGAAGTAAAAGAAATAGGTTTTAGTCCAGGCTCTCCTACCCATTAACCAAGGTATCTTGGACAAGCCATTCAGCCCTCTAAAACTCACCTTTCTAAAATGAGAAAACAATTAATGTTGGTGATCAAACGATATATGTAAAATGATTTAAAGGCAATAAACTACAATTTACATGTAAGTTATAATTATGCACACATTAAATTAAAAACAAGTTACCCTTAAATACTAACTTAACATAATTTGTCTTTGATGATTGAGAAGGCACTTGGAGGTACAGAAATTGCTCATAATTGACACAAAACATAAAGCCGTTGTACTGCTATTGTAGAAAAACTGAACTTAATAAAATACCAAAACAATCAGTTTTTGATAAAATTGAAAAGAAATATGTTCCACAGCACTCCCAATTGCTCCAAATCTAATGAGGATGTAACAGACCTGACCTCACAGCCCACAGCACATGGTCTCCTTCTCCTTGTTTCCCTCACCAGGAGGAGGGCTGGGACAGCTGTGCCCCAGACGGCATATGCCCAAATGATGGTCTGTTGTAGGAAACTGATGGACTGCCTTCCGGGACATAGGCTCTCTCCTCCATCTTCCACCTCTCACTTTAGGAAAACCAATTTCAATTCATTACTTGTCCACTCAGAAACTCTTAGGGGGCGCCTGGGTGGCTCAGTTGGTTAAGCCTCTGACTCTTGGTTGTGGCACAGGTCACGATCTCGCAGTTTCCTGAGTTCGAGCCCTGCATTGGGCTCTGTGCAGGCAGTGTGGAGCCTGCTTGGGATTCTGATTCTCTCTCTCTCTCTTTCTCTCTCTCTCTCTCTCTATTCCCCCTCTCTCCCCCTCTCTCCCTCTCTCCCTTCCCCACTCATGCTGTCTCTGTCTCTCTCAAAATAAATGAATAAAACTTAAAAAAGAAACTCCTAGAAGTCCATTGTGAGTTCAAGATATAAAAGCAAAATTTTCAACATCATGTTCGAGGTCTACTTCCTGCCAACTAGTCTCTTACAGTCCCTGAACACACAAGGCACATTCCCAAGACCATGCTTTAGATCACACCCTTCACCTCCCCTGGGTCTAATTCTCCCCTTGCTCCAGTGCCTGGCTCATATCCCATCTCCTTCACGTGACCTTCCTGGTCACCCTACTTAGCAAAGACTTTTCTCCCAAGTTCCGTAGGGGTCCTTAGGGACTTACCTTATTAACTACCATCATCACCTAGCATGGTTTAAATATAGGAAGCTCTTATTTTTTGCTACTGGGTAGCACCTAGTAGTTAAAAATAAACTCTTGGCAGCATTTTCCACAACAAAGTTAGTTGCATGCTATTACTATAGGCAAAACTATTAGCCAAGTGAAATGCGTTCTAAGGGCTTGCCCTTCCTATTTTCAGCTGTTCCCATCCACTTTGCACCACCCACCAGCACCACCTCACCTCACTGGTAGCTCAGAATACTCTCTGTAATGATGGATCCTGCTACAGAGACTACTCAGGGCCTGAGATCTGTCCATCAAAAACATACTCTCCTAAGTCATTTACTTGTTGTCATTTTTTGTATGTTTCTTGCCATCCTAAGTCTTATTCCAAAGAGCCCTGGTATTTGATAGGTCACGATAGATAATCCTTTGGCATTTAGCATGTATTTATTAAATGCCTAATGTATGAAGAACCCAGTACTTAGGTGTTGGTGACATTGCCATGTATAAGGGAGATTAGGTTCCTGCCTTCATGGAACTTCGTGGAAGATACAGAAAATAAATAAGCAAACAAACAACTCCAAAACATGATAGGTACCTGCTACAAAGAAAATAACACTCAGTAGGCACTATTACAGCGTGTCAAGCATGTGGAATCGGAGCACATTTTAGAAGAATGGTAAAAATAGAAGCCAGCCATATAAAAATCCAGGTAAAGAGCATTCTAGAAAGAGGGACCAGTCTTTTTTCACTGACAAAGAGCTGGAGAAAGGTTTGTGTGCCCCCAGAATAGGGGATCAGTTTTTTTAGGAATGAAGGAAGCTGGGAAGACAATGTGTGAGAGAAGTTCTACGATGTAAGCAACAATTCTATCACACAGAGTCTTAGAGGTCAAGGTAACTTGTTTGTTCTGAACACAACACTTAATCTTAAGGTTTGATTACTCCTTACTAGTGGATAACATTAAACAAACTATTTAATCTATATAGGTTTCAATTGATTAATCTATAAAATGGCATTAATAATAGGACCTTCTTCATAGTGGGGTTGTGATGATTAATGAGATGATCCATTTAAAGAGTTTTACCAGTACCTGGCACACAGTAGGTAAGAGTTAAATATTAGATATATTGATTATCTTTCTGGGAAATGTGATTAAACTTTCACAAGCAATGCTAGTAACTGGATTTTATGCTCCATAATACGTTGTCGGGATGGTCATTTTGGGAAACAGATCTTTTCGACAGTGGTTTAACCTGATCAATTTCTTTTCGTACTTTACAGTGCCAATTATATAGGCAGAGACTGACCTTCAAAACAGTTAGCAACTGATAAGGCACAGGGATGGGCCAGTCAGAAGGCACAGTCAATGGCAACAAGGACTACAGCTTTAGCAGTGTGTCCTGGCCAGTTACCATCCTAAATGTATCTGCTACCCCTATCCCAAGAACTTGAAAACTCACAAATTATACCATAAAGCAATCACAGAAAGGATCAAAGTAAAGTTATCCAAAAGGATCAAAGCAAGACCACTCCAGAAACAAAATGGCAACCAGGATGTGTCAATATGAAAAGGGGAGGGGTCCACAAAGGAAAAGTCAGAAAGGCTGACACACTCTGTCTCCAGCACTGTCGGCAAAAGAGAGTGCCCACATTGACATATACCCAGCAAAGACCGCAAGTCTGGAGGGAAAAGGAGTATGTCAGATGCCAGACACTTTGATACTACCCTGGCCACTTGTATCATCCAACAAACCTCCTTGCTCAGAGAACACTGCCATAAAGCAATCTTCTAATTTTATTTGATTCCCAAGTAATTTTACTTATCGAAGAAGAATGGGATGACCAGCAAATACAAGGAGCCAATCTTTTAGAAATCTACATTTTTAATATGAATTTGCAATTCAGCCTCTGACTCTTTATATTCATCATTTACAATTTGCTTAGTGTATTAGCTTGAGTTGCCATAAGAGAATATCAGACTCATTGGCTTAAATGATAGACATTAATTTTCTCACAGTTCCGGAAACTGGAAGTTCAAGATCAAGGTGCTGGCAGTGTGGGTTTCCGGTGAGACATCTCTCCTTAGCTTGCATTTGGTCACCTTCTGTGTCCTCACATGACCTTTTCTTTTGCACACATGCTTCTGTGCCTCTTTCTTTTCTTTTTTTTAAAAGGACATCAATCCTATATGGTGAGGCCCCCACTCTTAAGACTTAATTTAACCTTAATTACCTCCTAAAAGGCCCTATCTCCAAATATAGTCACTTTGGTGGACAGGGCTTCAACATGAATTTTCAGGGGTTACATCTCAGTCCATAAAAAGTTTCAGTCAGATGCCCAAGTCTGATCACATCTCAGCGTGCTAATAATCAAATTTCTGAATCTAAAACCGGACATAAAACCCCAGGTATCAGTGGCTACCCCCAGACCCTGTCTCTCTCTGCTGGTTAATTCACTGTTGGATTTCACCATCACTACTACCCTTTGCCTTTCCCTGCTAGACTCTTCCCTATATTGTGGGTCTACAAGGTGCAAACATTATCAAGACTTCTTAGTCAGTTGGCCAACTTGGATTCTGCCAAGAGGAGGCAGTGAGAGATCAGGAAGCAACTGGAAACAAAAAGCCCTCTGCTTCCGGCTGCAGATGAGCAGCATCAATAGCAGGTGACTACACAATCCAGTAACTTCTGTGATTCCTCCAACAAGCTCAGTGTAAGAAAAAGCAGTAGCAGCTTTCCCTGTCTTTGAGTATCACCAAATTCTGCCTTTTGCTCCTCCAGCTTTTCCAACAGTTTCATTAAAAAATTCCTTGCATTGGGCCTGGGTGGCTCAGTCGGTTAGGCATCCAACTTCAGCTCAGGTCATGGTCTCGCAGTTTGTGAGTTCGAGCCCTGCGTCAGGCTCTGACAGCTCAGAGCCTGGAGCCTGCTTCAGATTCTGTGTCTCCACCTCTCTGCCCCTCCCATACTCATGCTCTGTCTCTCTCTGTCTCTCAGTAATAAATAAACGTTAAAAAAATTTTTTTAATTCCTTGCATTAACTCTCTCCCTGCTTGAAATATACAGACCAGTTTCTCCTTTCCAGGCCTGACAATAACTGATTCACACTCCATAAACATACTGCTGCACAGGCAGCCAGCCTTCCTTGGGCAACTCCTGGTCTCCTTTTTGTGAGGCTCCAGAACAATAGCATAGAATTAAAAATCTTACCAGACACTAAGTTCCTGGAGAGCAGGGACAATATTTTATGTTCCGTGTCCTCCTAGGTAGAATAATGCCTGATGCATGCAACATGGCAGACACTCAATGAGCATTTGTTGTTTGCATGAATAAATGAATAAATGAACGTTTACAGCTGTCTTTGTGAACACCTAAAGAGCAGGGAAGCAATATAACATTGCTAAAGCAAAGAACTGCTATACACATTTATAATCCTGAAATTACTTTTATAGCCAAACACACAGTTATATTCAAACCTCAAAGAAAACATTTTGTCAGTATTTTAAAACTATTATCAACCTAAAAATTACTGCTTAGGACCTGCCTCAAATAACAAAGCACCAGAACTGAGTCCTGTCCCTGCCTTTTCTGAGGTTCTAACAACTCTTGTTATAAAGAACACACATTTGCCTCCAAATGATGGGTTGGAAGCCTCTCCTTCCTTGTACTGGGAGGAAAATGGTCAAAGAGTTGAAGGAAGACAGGATATTAAGCATCTTTTTTTGACTGATGGACACTGATACTGGTCTCCCCTCCCCTCTCACATACATCACTCCCTAAGTGATGAAAATACCATTTCTTGGTATCTGTAGAATCTGTGTTGGGCTTAATAAACTCTCTTGAATTTTCCTCACAGATAGTAATGGCCTTTCAAGACTAAACAGACCCTTTAATATTCCTAAAGATGTCAGTAATTTCTTTTCTCTGCCAGACTTTATTAACCAACTGTATAATTTTCAAGGGACAGTAACCAAACAACACCATTAAATAAAACCGCAGAGGCGTATTTCCTCACATGCACGTATTCATACGCACGCAGACACATTCACACACACTCGCTCATCCACTTACACTCTACTCGGGGAACTTTTCTCCGTAGCAATCCCTGCCTCTCTCATTCCCCCACTCTCCAGCCCTGCTTTGAAATTTTCATGGTAGTGCCAGAAGAAATGGAGGAAAAAAGTAGCACCAAAGGCTTTAGAAGATCTGGCTCTCGGCCCTCTTTGCCAGGTAAACTTGGGCAGGTCCCCTAATTTCTGTGAGTTCACATTTGTCTATCTCTTCTCACCACATTACTGTGAGGTTGAAGTGAGACAACGTATGATTCAGGGTATTTTTCAATCAGCTTCATTAAGCAACAAACTGTGCAAAATAGGATTGTTTGCAGCCCCGTACACATCCAGAGAACAGAAATTGTGTCAAACTTATTGACATGTCCCCTGCAGGACCCAGCATAATAGCTCCTATATGGTATAAATCCTATAAAGAATAATTTCAGGGGGCACCTGGGTGGCTCAGTCAGTTGGGTGTCTGACTTCGGCTCAGGTCATGATATCATGGTTCATGGGTTCGAGCCCCGCGTCGGGGTCTGTGCTGACAGCTCAGAGCCTGGAGCCTGCTTCAGACTCTGTGTCTTCCTCTCTCTCTCTGCCCCTCCCATGCTCACATTCTGTCAATCTCTCTCTTGAAAAATAAATATTAAAAAAAATTTTTAAAGAATAATTTCAGACTTGAACATGCCAAAGACAAATCAAAAGGGCAGCAAGTTTCTTGTCCTTGACAAAGATGAAATCTTTTCATCCCACCCTGGATGCTCCTTCAAATCACCTGGGAACCTTGTAAAACATACCAATGCCCAGACTCCGTTCCAGACCACTGGAATCCCTTTTTTTTTTTTTCCAGACAAAAATAAAGAAAAAAGTTTTATTAAATTCCAGTTAACATGCAGTACAATATTGGTTTCAAGAGTAGAACTCAGTGATTCATGACTTAGACTTAACACCCAGCGCTTATCACAAGTGCCCTTCTTAGCACCCACCTAGCCCATCTCCAACCTACCTCCCTCTGTCAAACTTTATAGTTCTCTAAGAGTCTCTCTTCTCTCCCCTTCCCCTATATTCATCTGTTTCTTAACTTCCACATATGCTATCATATGGTATTTCTTAGTTATTTCACTTAACACACTCTAGCTCCATTTATGTCATGGCAAATGGGAAGATTTCATTCTTTGGCTAATACTCCATTTTATCACTTTCTTATATATACATGCCTGCACGTGCACACACATACACACACCACATCTTTATCCATTCATCAGTCAATGGACATTTGGGCTTTCTCCATACTGTGGCTATTGTTAATAATGCTGCTATAAACCTTGGGATGCATGTACCCCTTTGAATCTGTATTTTGTATCCTATAGGTAAATAATAGTGAAATTGATGGATCATAGGGTAGTTCTAATTTAGTTTTTTCAAATATTCATAGTAAAAAAAAAAAACATAATTCTTAAAAATCCTTGTATGAGTTTCCAGATAAATTATTAATTGTTCTAACTAGGACTGATCAGGATGTAGTACATTTTACTGTGAGGAATTGTTTTAAAAATAGGTTAAATATTCTAGAAAATGGTGGACCCAGAGATTGAACCAAAGTAGGCTAGCTTGGAGAATGTAAATGTAGTTCAGAAAAAAAAACATGAGTATTAGGCACACCCATCTCATTGTCTTCAGTGTTCCAGATTCAGTCCCAAAGTGTTTAACTCTCAAAAGCCCACCTCTACTAACAATATGACAATTAAGCTGAAATTAAGTATCATCAACAGGCCACATTCCCTCTGGCAGCTATGGAGGAGAATCTGCAGACCACTAGAATCTCTAGGGGAAGGGACCCCAGGCACCAGAGTATGGTGACAGCAGCCTGGGTGCTGACCACTGGTTGAAGCAGTGGTTCTCAAACTTTGCCATCTATGAGAGTCACCTGGGGAGTCATTGAGAGCAAGTGAATCAGGATTACTAGGGGTGGATGCAGTCACCATGATGTTAAGTTCCCTGAATGACTCCAACCTGCAGCGCCAGTTTCAAAGGGTGAAGCTGTGCCCCCTTTCATGGCCTCCTTCCCTTTCTCAAGGGCTGAGGGACATGTAGTTGCTGGCAGAAACAACTGCTTTCTTTAGCCACAGCAACCAGCAATTCTTAACCTGAAAACACTGACCCCAAAGAAGAATGTCAGATACAAACAATTTGGATCAGCACCTTCCTCTGTATGCCCACTCTGTCCAGCTCAGTAATCACCCTGCATAAACTGGTCTTTCGCTTTGGGCAAAAACTAATGTTGACCGAAGACGGAAATATCAGATCTAGAGTCCAAATTAATGCACAAACATCTCAGAAACTCAGAGTGAGGCCACCCATTTAGAGAATGAGGGAAAGAACTTTCAATACCAAATACAAGGATGGAAGAAAATCCTGATTCAAATGCTCCCAGGCCTGCTCCTTCCTTTCTCCCCACTGTTCTCCAAACATACCTGGCTCTCATTTCTAAGTGCAAAGAGTAGGAGGGAAAAGAGGAAACTGTGAATCTGTAAGATTTGCTTAGAGCTACCAAACAGAATCTTTGAAACTCCTGTCGGCTTTGTACTGAAATCTTTTCATCCACATGCATCAAGTCTACATAAAGGAAAGAATTGGCTTGTCTTATACTTTAAATACATACACACAGCAGTTTCCTTTTAGAAGATATATTGCCTCAATACCTTTCTGCTACCGATACACCTATTTGTGAAGTACACAGGTAGGGGTGTATATACACATGCACACATGTATATATGTATATATGTGTGTGTTTGTGGGTTGCACGCTACGTGAACGTGTAGAAGTGTGCGTGCTCATGCATGTGTGAGTGTACACACTCCCAACAGAAAACCACTGTCTCCATTCTGGACAGGAGAATAAAAAAAAATACCAAATGATGGGACTTTCAGCCACAAAATATCTATTTAAATCCGAACAGCACCCTGAAACTGATTTAGAAGACTGAATGCTAACAGATTTCCCGAATGTAGCCCATCCTTGCCAGATAAATTAGGGGCTGGAAACACTCTCTTCGGGATGTGACAACAGCTTTTTTCTTTGAAGTGGAGGAAAAGTTTGCATGATGATGAAAATTGGTTTTTAAAAAATGATTTCATGAGCTCATGTTTATTAAACTTCTCACCCTAGAAGCTACTCAGTAGCCTACAGCTGATAATTTAAATGCCAGAATGGAACCCTAGGAATTACTGCCTCGTGGTCTCCATAAACGGCTACCTCCAACACAGGAACTAGTGAACCCTAGTCAAGTCAGGGTCTGGAAATCTTGGCAGTTACTCAGCATGCAGCTTCAGTAAAACAGTTAAAGAATTGATACTAATTTGAATTAAGTTCCTTAGGAATGGAGGACAGGGAAAGCTCTTTGAACCCCTAAGATATCAAAAATTCAGCGATTTCCAACTCCTTACCATTTAAATATTTTTTTAAGTTGAGATATCACTCACATACCATTAAAGTTCAGCCTTTTAAAATATACAATTCTGTGTCAGCCCTTTTTATTACCAAAACTTATTTGCTATAGAAACTCGGGTTATGATTCTCCCTCAGTAGGGACACAAAGAAGTTTCCTCATCACTGCTTCAGGCTCCATCAAACCTGACTGTGTCATGTCCCCATCATTCTGGGTAGCAGCATCAGGGATAGTCCTGAGTTCAAGCTCTGCAACTGAAAAGTTCTATGACCATAAACATTTTCTGTGAGCTTGAGCAATTTAACATCACTTGGCCTTGTTTTCCTCATAGATAAAATTCAGATAATAACGATAGCAGAAATCACCTTAACAAGATGGCTCTGAAGTTTAAAAAGTTTGTTTTAAAATAATGAGTAATGGAGCGCCTGGGTAGATCAGTCAGTTAAGCATCCAACTTCAGCTCAGGTCACGATCTCATGGGTTCATGGGTTTAAGCCCCGTGTCGGGTCTGGGCTGACAGCTCAGAGCCTGCTTCAGGTTCTATGACTCCCTCTCTGCCCCTTCCCCACTTGTGCTCTGTCTCTGTTTCTCAAAAATAAATAAATGTTTAAAAATTTTTAATTAAAAAAATACTGAGTAAGATAATAACTGTTAGGTATAATTCAAAAGAATTCATTTGGCTCAGAATTCATAAATAGTATTTATCCAATATCTATTTTGGTCCCAGACCTGTGTTAGGCCCCAAGAGAGAAAAGAAGTAGAAAGAAAGAAAAAAAAAAAAAGATATAAAGCACACATCCTCAAATTTTAAGAAGGGGGGGCGGTTTATATTGTAAAAAGGTAAAAAAAAAATGTGAATGAATGAATTTTTTGGTACAAAGGAGACTCACTTTCAGTTGGAATAATCCTGTAAAACCTGTCTTTATTTCATTCAAGTACTTCCAGCTGATTTCCAGACAGAAACTATTGCTACATTTTTACAGTGTATGAACCAAAAGCTAAGAGACAGAACGGCAGGGCTTTGGAACAGGATATGCCTTTCATCTCTGGCTGCTCTTCTCCAACCATCTGTTCTTTCTCTCCCAGTCCTTCTTAGTAAAGCTTCTCCCCCCATTAAATTTCCTCCTCTACCTCTTCTCCATTTATCGCTTTAAGGAACGTTCCTAGTTCATTACATGAAATGCCCATACATTGCCCAAGAACTCCTTGGGGTAAAGTCAGTGTAAAAATGAAACAGATAAATAAATGACTTTTAAAAATAAATAAAGTGTGCACATAACCCCAGAGGATTGGAAGAATATTCAGATAAGTGACTAGGGAAAAGAATTTTCACAATGTGTCATCTGCTAACGCTAATGAGTTAATTAAATTAGAAAAATTCCACAGCCAGAAGCAAAAACATCCAAATACGTGGGATGCTGGGGGAATTATAGACCATGCTACTAAATGCATTCTGTTCAAGCTACCCCCCCCCCCCCCCCCCCCCCCCCCACCGCTTTGAAAAGGCTGTGGAGAGCTACACTTAAAAAACCATCCAATTTCAAGAGCGTATTTTCCATCTGGGGCCAGTTGGGTAGAATATGCTCTAAACTCTGCAAAGCCTGCTGAAAGACAACATGACTTGTTAAGAAAACTGTTTATGAAAAACAATGTTTTGAGAAGATCCAGCAAAAGGTTTAACTGTGATGTCCCCCAACATTGCTGGATTCATTATTTCCCATTAAATGCCTGAGCATACAAGTGAAAAGCCAAAACAATTCAGGAAATGGATACAATCAAATGAGCTGGACGACAGTACATTTTTGCTAAGGCTTTACATGGTAATTAGAATATTTCCAGCTACCTGGAAGCTTTTCTCTTCAAAAGGTTTTTTCTTTTCTTTTATGGTAACCTCCTTCCACAACCCCTACATCCCAAACAATCCTGTGTGGAAAAAAAAAATGCTCAAAGCCTAGGAAATCAAGATTGAAATTACCATTAACATACTGAAACCAATAGAAAGGATTCATAACAAACCATAAAATGTAGAATATAACATTAAATGTCCTAAGTATTAATAGCTGTCAAAATCAAATGTATGAAAAAAGTCTCAAAGATGTTTATCTTTTTCTATTCAGTGTTTACTTAAATTGCGAGCACTATTCACTTGTGAGGAGGGAGGTGAGCTGAAGTCCCTTTCAAAGGTCAAACAGGTGATGACCACCCATTTACACGAATAACTAGAGAAAGTGAGGTTAGGGGTGTGTGTGTGCATACATGATGTATACATGTACTACACATACACTCATGTGTATATACTTACATGTGCATATATGATGATATTTCTCTTCTTGTTCTCATGTCTCCCAGATTATGAACAGTGCTAATGAAAACTTCTAATTATTAAGGATTTTTTTTTCCTTGCGATGAGTTGTTTCTTTTTATTTGGGCTTTGAAGGCTCAGGAATAAGAGAAGTTCTCTGGATAGCTGGATAAACCTTCTCATATTCAAGAATAGGAATCACCAGTGGATTCATTAAAATGCAGATTCTGACTGAGTAGGTCTACAATGAAGTCTGAGATTCTGCAAGTCCAATAAGCTAATGCTACTTTGATACTAAAGGATTAGAAATTTAAAATGGGGAACATATCTGTGTCCACTTAAGAGTAAATTTTCTCATAAAGCTATGCTCTTTCTAGCTAAATGTCCTAAGTTTGTTCTGGACATAATCTAAGATATTGAAAGGACTACATAGGTCATGTAGCTTAGGTCTTATGCAATCATTTTTATGTTAACCGCTATTCAGGATATTTGGAATCCCAGAACCTGAGGTTTAAATGGTTTCTTCCAGGGGCGCATGGGTGGCTCAGTCAGTTAAGCATCCGACTTCAGCTCAGGTCATGATCTCACAGTCTGTGGTTCGAAACCGCATCGGGTTCTGTGCAGAGTGCTCCTCGGAGCCTGGAGTCTGCTTCAGATTCTGTGTCTCCCTATCTCCCTGCCCCTCCCCAGCTCGTGCTCTGTCTCTCGCTCTCACAAAAACATTTAAAAAAAATTTAATGGTTTCTTCCAGACCCCTCTTCACTCCCCACCGCAATATAGTCATTGCCTCTAAAATAAACCTAACAAATTGTTGGCCTGTCTCTGCTCATCTCTTCTGGTGACAGAAGCTTCCACCACATTCCTCAGAAGCCCATCTCATATTTGGGGACGTGAATAGTTAGCAAGGTTCACTCTGTCTCCTGGATTTCTACCCACTCGGCCATAATTCTGTTTCCTGCAGCAAATAAAAGTTTTCTCTTATTCAAGCAAAATACCCCCAGTTTCTTCAACACTTTCTCTTGTGAGAAAGTTTCCACAGCCCTTGGCTTCCTTGTCCCTGTCTCTGAAACTTCCTAGAACTTAACAAAAATCTAGAAGGTGATTAGTTTTATTTTATTCAGATTCCTTTAAAAAATTATAATACATGCATTTATTCTCTTTGTAAAAGACACAAGGAGTAAAAAAAAAAAAAGTACATAGATTGTAATGTGAAAACCATACAGTTTTCACTCCTGTCCCCAGAGATAATGACTTTTAATAGTTTTCCCACTTGTTTCCCGTAGAAATATGTAAATATATATTCATTTTTTCTTTCCATATAAATGGGATCAACATTTCTTTGTGACTTTTTTCACCTAAGATATTCAATACAGATGGACCTAATTCATTTTTTTACAGCTATATGTTGTTCTATACAATTAACAATAAGTCATTTATTAACTTATGGGTAGAAATTGCAACAGGCACTGTTGTTTTCTATTTTAGACAGTGCTGCCATTAGAATGACATATGCCTCTTTTGTGCTGGTGTAAGTTTCTCTATAAGGTATAGACTTCTAAAGATAGAATTACAGTATAAAAATTGTATAATTTTGATAGAAATTGCCTAATAGCTTTTTTTTCTTCCAAGATTTTATTTAGATTCAAGTTAGTTAACATATAGTGTAGTACTGGTTTCAGGAATAGAATTTAGTGATTCATCACTTACATATAACACTCAGCGCCCATCACCACAAATGCCCTCCTTAATGCCCATCACCCATTTATCTCATCCCCCCACCCACCTCCCTCCATCAACCTTTGTATAGTTTGTTCTCTATAGCTACAAGTTTCTTCTGGTTTGCCTTGCTCTCCATTTTTATCTTATTTTACTTTTCCTTCCCTTCCCCTATGTTCATCTGTTTTGTTTCTGAAATTCCAAATATAAGTGAAATCATATGGCACTTGTATTTCTCTGACTTATTTCACTTAGTATAATACACTCTAGTTTCATCCACATCGCTGATAAGGGCAATATTTCATTCTTTTTTATTGCTCAGTACTATTCCATTGGTAGGAATGCAAACTGGTGCAGCCATTCAGGAAAACAGTAGGGAGGTTCTTCAAAAAGTTAAAAATAGAACTACACTAAGACCCAATAACTGCATTACTAAGTATTTATTCAAAGGATACAAAAATAGTAATTCAAAGGGTTGTATTCCCCCTTAATAGATTTTGAAAATATTTTAAGAATGGATGTTACCACTAACAATGTATGATACTGTTTTCCATAATTGTTGTTACTGAAGAGAACCAATCTTAAAACGTTTCCAAAATTGTTAGCAAAAGAAAAAAATAAAGATCTCATTGCTGTAATTTACATTACATCATTATTAGTGAAGCTAGATGTCTTTACATGTTTGTTAGTCATTTGAATGATTTTTCTTTTTATTGCCTACTTGAGTTGTCTGCCCATTCTCCCACTCCTATTGTTTTTTTGTTACCTCATAGGAACTATTAATACATTTTGAATGTTAATTATTCATGAATGCACATTGCAAGTATGTTCTCCCAGTCTATCTCTTGGTTTTTCACTTTGTTCATCTTTGTATAGAATGTTATAATTTATTTATGGTCAACTGTGTCAATCTTTTCCTTTATAGCTTCTAAATTGAAAAAAAAAAAACTCCATTATGCTCTCTTAATCCTTTATGGTACTATCTGAATATACTTTTTCCATAGTATAAAGCATAGATTTAACTTGGTCTTTGAAAAGTATATTCATTAATTCTGTGATTAAGGTTCTGCCACTGATTTGGAATGTCCCTGCATAATAGAAAACTTCAAGATATGCATGGTTCTTCTCCTTGGACTCTCTACTGGAAAAAAATACTAATCTAGCAGCATCCGGTTGGCTCAGTCAGAAGAGCATGTGTCTCTCGATCTTGGGATTGTGAGTTTGAGTCCCACATTGGGTATAGAAATTACCAAAAAAATTTATTTAAAAAAAATACTAATCTACTTGCCTAATCTCACACCATTACCACCCACACTGCTTTAATTATGAAGTTTTAGTAAATTTTGATATCTTGCTGTTCAAGTTTCCCTTGTTGTTGTTCTGTTTGGAAATTTCCTTTGCTATTCGTGCTCAGTTTTGCCTTCCAGTTGAGCTTTATGATGATTTCACTATGTTCTACAAAAAGTATGGTACAGATTTTTATTGGATTGTATTTAACTTTATATATTATTTAGGAAAGAATTTAGATTATATTTTTGAGTCTTCCTGTTCAGTTATGTAAATGTGTTCAGCTATGTAAATTTGCTTAATGGCCAAAAATTCTTCCCATTTCAGAATGCCTTTTCTTCCTTTGAAATGTGTCTTTGATGTTCTTGCAGTCTAGGGATGGTGTCCATTCCAGTTCTTGAAAATGAAAGGGTTTAGGACTCTTTTGACCGACAAAAAAGGGGGAAAGGATAATGAGGTCTGACACTAAACCTAAAGTGAAGTTTCTATCTTCTATCTTAGAACCCTGAAACTACTGTACTATGAAGAATTTCAGTATAGCTCCCTGGAAGAGGAGAACTGAGGTGCCTAGCCACATCAACCACAAGATGTCTGGGTGAGGCCACCTTGGACCCTCCAGCTCCAGTCAACTCTTCAGGTGACCACAGCCATAAGAATAAACTCAGATGAGAAAAACAGAAAAACCACAGAGATTGCCAACTCATGGAATCATGAGAAAAAATATAAGTCATTTTTGTGTTAAGTTAAAGAAATACTAGTTTGTTATGTAGCAAAAGATAACTTAAAAAGAATATCTCTCCATTAATGTGGGTTATTGTTCATGTCGTTTAATAAATAATTATAAATTTCATTAAATAGTCCTTAGGCATGCCTCCTTTAAATCTGAGATATTTATTTATTTTTATTGTTCTTGAAGTTAAATACTTTTTTTCTGATTACATTTTCTGATTGGTTATTAGTAGTGTAGAAATAAACTATTGATTAATAAACTTTGAACTTCAGTTTAGACATTATCCTGAACACTTTTGCTAGTTCTAAATATGCTTATTTTATTTGGTTGGGTTTTCTAGATAGAAAATAGCAACATTTTTGGCTCTTTCTTTCCAGTATTTGCTATTCCAATATTTGCTGGTCATATTGCATTGGTTAAGATAGCAAGTTGATAGTGGGAATTTTATTCCTTACTTCAGTAGAATGAGTTGTAGTTTCTTCACCAGTGATTATGAGATTGTCTGATTTCTTTGTAACTAAGAATTTTCAGATTGAGGAAATTTCTACATATTCTTAGATCACTACAGTTTTTTTAAATGTTTTATTGTTATTAAATTTTCAAACATATTAAAGTACATAAAGTAACAAACGTTGAGGTACCCACTGCCCATATTTAACATAATTAATCTTTTGCTATATTTGCTGTAGTCTTTTTCTAGGCTTTATTCCAGGGATATAAGAGTGATTCAGTATTCACAAATTGATCAATGTGACACATCACGTTAATAAGATAAACGATAAATGGTTTATATGTGGTTTTTACCATCTGATTATGTCAACAGATGAAGGAAAACTTCTGACAAAATACAATATCCACTCATGATAAAAACTCTCAACAAAGTGGGTTTAGAGGGAACATACTTCAACATAATAAATGCCATATATGAAAAACCCATAGCTAAACATCATACTCAATGTGAGAAACTGAGAGCTTTTCCTCTAAGATCAGGAAAAAGACAAGGATGTCTGCTCTCATCACTTTTATTCAATGTGGTACTGGAAATCCTAGCTGCAGCAATCAGACAAGAAATAAAAAGCTGAACTCATAGAAACAAAGACCGTAATGGTGGTTGCCAAGGGCTAGGAGGTGGGGGAAAATGGAGAGAAGTTGATCAAAGGGCACAGACTTCCAGTTATAAGATGAGTAAGCTAACTGTAGTTAATAATAATGTACACTTGAAAGGTGCAAATAGTAAATGTTCTTACCACAGACACACACGCAAAATGGTAATTATATGATGTGATGAAGGTGTTAACCAACCCTGTTATGGCAATTATTTCATAATGTATTCATGTACAAATCATCATGTTGTGCACCTTCAACTTAATGATATAGATCAATTATATCTCAATAAAGCTGGGGATTAAAAGAAAAGAAATGCTTTATTACTTTTTGCAGTTGGATTGAGTAGCCTCCTGTGCAGTTGGATTGAAGACAGTATCTCTACTCTGACTTGATTACTATTTTTTTATACATTTATTCAAGGTTCTTGGCATAAGAAGGAGCCACATCTGACAGGAAAACATTGGCCTGGCCATTAGTCTTTCTAAGGACTGAGTCCTCCCTCTATTTCACTGTTTCTCAAGCCTTTAAAAATTTTGTATCACCTTCCTTCAGCACCCTTCATTTTTTTTCCTAATTGCTCTACTTCTCCCCATGAATTTTTTTTCAATTTTTTATTACATTTATTTACCTTTGAGAGACAGAACACAAGTGGGGGAGGGGCAGAGAGAGGAGACATAGAATCCGAAGCAGGCTCTGGGCTCTGAGCTGTCAGCACACAGCCCAATGCGGGGCTTGAACTCACAAACTGTGAGATCATGATCCGAGCTGAAGTTGGATGCTTAACTGACTGAGCCACCCAGGCGCCCCTCCCCATGAAATTTTAACACCACAGATATACTGTATACCTATTTCAGTACTGTTGACATTTGGAGGGGCTACAAACAATTGTGATTTCAAAGTCTTTTGGTCTCAAGAGCCATCTCTGTTAAGAATGTTTCTATCTAGAGATTCCAAACACTTTCAGGTTTCTCAATTTCCTGTTTGGAGCAATTCAGTTGGACTCTCTTACATAATCAGAAAGGCTTGTGATTTTCTTGACCAACAGAAGCTGGCCATGGTGACAATGAGTTCTGAATTATTGCACTAGGTGTACACGCATTTGATGAAGCACCTTACAGGGAGAGGAGAAGAAAAAATGATTGGGCAAAGACAGGGATGCAAATCGAAAGAGCTAATAAATCAGGAAGGTAATGTAAAAGAGGGAAGCTGGCCCCAGGGTAACTATGTCCACCTGGAAGTTCATCTTCTGCCTAAAATGGGCAGCTGACGCTCAACTGCATCCAAACCCACTGGACAGGAATGAAGGTTTATTTTATCAAACCACTCAATTTCTAAGAAAAGTAAGAAATTCAGATATTTTTGTAAAATCTCTCACTTTTTAAAGATTGCTTCGATTTAAAAAATCTATTTCACAAGCCCCAAAGATTCGTCTTTCAGAAGTATGCAGCTTATGAACTACAAATTTGCAAACTTTGGCTACATGAGTCCTCATGAACCTTCAACCTCCTCTAAAGTTTGATGATTTTTACATTTTTAAATTAATGTAAGACTCCAAGAAAACTCAGTCTTAAACATTAACACAAAAACTCAGAACAGCAATGGGGAGGGGGGATTTAATTTTCCATCACCTGCCAATGCAATGGAGGAAATTCAAACCTTCTTTTCAAAGATAATTTTACTCCTTTTATGTGATGTCAAAATGTGAAAGCAATTATCAAAAGTTACAGAATAAGTTCAGAAAGCTTAAAAGTTTTTTCTCCTTACTTCAAAATTAAAATAATACTTGGGTTACTAAATAATTTTTAGATATTCATGGATGCCATTACAGCACATAGATTAAAAAGCCTTTCCTTCAAAGCCAATTTTATACATTTCTTCAATTTAGTAAATTCCCTGAGGTATGTGAGTATGTACTTCTGTAATTTTTTGGTTGTCTTTATGTTTTTTATTCCTTGTTGGCTTTAGTATGCTTGTCTAATCCACACAAAAAAGTTGTGAAGATCACATGTGGATATTTTGATAGGTCATGCTAATTAAATGGCCTGAATTATGGTCATACTTACATCTCATATTTTGCTGTGTGGATGGCTTCTGTGGGGTTTAGCAAGTCTTATTAAATTTTAGAAATTCAAATGTAAGATATGTATATCTGGTTCTGTTAATAACTACCTATGTATCTTCAGACAAATTATTTCTCTATTCTTCAGTTTCCCCCTTTCACATACAAAAGGAAATGAACTAAGTGAACTAAGGCCCCTTTTGGCCCTCAAATATTTTGATCTAGAAAACAATGAAAAGGATTAAAACCTAGAGTTTTGAATTCATTGCATCTTTTTATTTAAAACTTTATTGAGATATAATTCACGCATCATAATATTGACCCATTTCAAGTGTACTTTTCAGTTGATTTTAGTGAATTCAGAGTTGTGCACTCATCACTACAGTCAAATGTTAGAATACCTTCAAAAAACAAAAAAACTACAACAAAAAACCCCGACACGTTAGTTGTCCATCTCCCCACACCCACTGCCCACCACCTAGCTACAGCAACCCCTAAATCTATATTCTGTCTCCAAGGATCTGCTTATTCTGGACATTCCATATAAATGGAACCATAATAAGTACTGTTTGTGACTTCTTTCACTTAAGATGAGGTTTTAAAGAATGCCCCATGCCTTCGCACATATTAGTACTTTACTTCTTTTTATGGTTAAATAATATACCATTATATGGATTACTATATTTTATTTATGTATCCATTTCTTAGTTATTAGACATTTTAATTGTTTCTGAATTTTGCTACAAACATCCATGTATAATTTTTTGCATGGACATATGTTTTCATTTCTCTTGGGTACATATCTGGAAGTGGAATTGGTGGATCAAATGGAAACTCTTAGTTTAGCACTTTGAAGAACTGCTCAACTCTTTTCCAAACTGGCTGCAACATTTTAAACTCTCATCAGCAATGAATTAGGGTTCCAATTTTTCCACAACTTTTTCAGCATTTGGTATCGTCCATCTTTTTTACTATAGCCACTCCAGTGGGGTATGAAGGGCTATATCTCACTGTAGTTTCAATTTTTATTTCCCTAATGACTGATAATGTTGAGCATCTTTTTCTGTGCTCATTGGCCACTTGTATGTCTTCTTTGGAGAAACATCTATTCAAACTTTCGCCCATTTTTTGATTGGCTGATTTGTCTTTTTATTGTTGAGTGGTAGGAATTTGTTTTTTATTTTCTAAAAATCTCTTGCCAGATATATTTACAATTATTTCCTCCCATTCTGTGGGTTACCTTTTCACTTTCATGATAGTGCCTTTGACACACAAAAATTTTTAATTTTACTAAAGTCTAAGCCATCTATTTTTTGTTTTGTTTTGTTGTTCATGCTTTTAGTGTCACATCTAAAGAAACCTCTGGGGGTGCCTGGGTGGCTCGGTCGGTTAAGCATCCGACTTCGGCTCAGGTCATGATCTCGCGGTCCGTGAGTTCGAGCCCCGCGTCAGGCTCTGTGCTGACAGCTCAGAGCCCGGAGCCTGTTTCAGATTCTGTGTCTCCCTCTCTCTGACCCTCTCCCGTTCATGCTCTGTCTCTCTCTGTCTCAAAAATCAATAAACGTTAAAAAAAAAAATTAAAAAAAAAAAGAAACCTCTGCCTACTCCAAAGTAATGAGAATGTACTTGTATTATAGGAGTAATTTTAGCTCATACATTCAGATCTAGGATTTTTTTTGACTTAATTTTTTATGGTGTGAATTAGGGGACCAAATTCATTCTTTTACACATGGATATCCAGTTGTCCTAGTACTATTTATTGAAAACGCTATTTTTCTCCCCAAGGAATTTGTCTCAGCACCCTTGTCAAAAATCAACTGACCGTAAGTGTGGCAGTTTATTTCCGTACTCTCCATTTTATTCATTTGATATCTATGTGGAGTCCTATGTGTACCGCACTGTGTAGATTTTAGTTTTGTAGTAAGTTTTGAAATTGGGAGTGTGAGACTTCTAATGTCAGTTTTCATTTTCAAAATGGTCTTGGCTATTTTTCATATAAATATACCTTGTATTTCCATATGAATTTCAGCATCAGTTTATAAACTTCTACAAAAATTTAGCTGAAATTTTGATAGGGATTGCATGGAGTCTATAAATCAATTTGGAGAGTATTACCATCCTAACAATGCTGTGTTTTCTGATCCATGATAATGAGCTCTCTTTCTACTTGTTTAGATCTTTTTTTAAGACTCTTTCAACAATGTTTCACAATTTTTTGGTGTACGACTCTTACACTTCATCTGCTATATTTATTCTCAAGTATTATATTTTTTGGTTACTAACCTAAGTGGGATTGTTTTTCTTTTTAATTTTATTTATTTATGTTGAGAGAGAAAGTGCACAAGCAGGGGAGGGGCAGAGAGAGAGGGAGAGAATCCCAAGTTATCAGCACAGGGCCTAACGTGGCACTCAATTTCATGAACCATGACATCATGACCTGAGCCAAAATCAAGAGTTAGATGCTTAACCAACTGAGCCACTCAGGTGCCCCTGTTTTCTTCATTACAGTTTTAGATAGTTTATTGCACTGTATCACTTTTAAGTTTCAGGAGAAAAATTAGGTCCTACTTCATTCATGCCAACTTTTTCTTTCAAGTTTCAAGAGAAAAATGAATTCGTATTTCATTCATTCCAACTTTTTGGTGTTTTGCTTTAAATGATGTACTTATTTTTATTTTACTTCTAAGTAATATATTTCTATTTTCCCATTTTATTTTTAAATTTCATTTTTATGAAGGCATGACAAGACTCATAAGAGCTATACACTGTATATTTGAATTGAAGTTAAGCTGGACACAGCAGGTCAATTAAATCACTTACAATAAATAGCAATAGACTTCTATCATCTTTTACTAGCACCCGCTGAACACTTACTGAATGCACAACACTAACATTGTCTCAGTAGCCTGTATTTGCTGAAAATGCATTCATTGCCATCTAACAAGCAAACTGCATTTAACTCTCATGACCTCAGAAAAACAGTTGTTAAGAGACCAAAACATAAATAAATACCCTCATCATTTCAAGCTTGTTGTTTTGATTAAATATTTGCATTTTTTGCATTAAAGGAAAAATGTCCTTTGACTGCCAAAGAAAAAAAAAAGTACTATGAAGCTGAATTTCAATTTTACTATTCAAATGTTTCCAAAGCTGCCACTGTACATTGCCTTTTAAATTTATGTTAATGTTATTGAAGGTATAAAATGTTATTATATGGCAAGGAAGAGGACAAAATATATTCAGACTAGTAGATATTTTCCTGACAAATACAACATGTATTCAAATGGAAAGTCACATTAGGTCAGTAGGAAAACTTTGAGGATCAGAGGAAGTTAAATACTCAACACCCTGGAAAAATACAAACATTTAACATATGTACATTTTTGTGGACAATTTTAAGGATTCATGGTTACTCTGCAGCCCAGCCAAGGATAAATGGACCTTAAAGCAAGAACTTCCTATTAAATAATATTTGAAAAAGATATATAACTGTCACAGATAAATTCTCTGGGAAATATAAACAAGATAAATATCCTTATGAACCAGAAACTAAGCTCAGAGAAAAAAGAGGGTACACTGAAGTCCTGGGTTTACTGAGTTCTGGGTCTAGACACATATAAAAATGAGAAAGATTTTATGACACCTAATATGTACTAGGTGTCAAAATCTTTCTATAAAGGTTTAAAGACAAAGGCAGCAAGCTCTCTTCATGAAAACATAGTCAGTAAAAAGGATCCCTCAATCTTGAAAGAAGGTTGGTAAACACTAATTGCTGCCTGAGGCTACAGTTTGTATAGGATGCTGATCTTCATGGTAGAAGGAAAGTTCCCAAGTTCGGACTTGAATCAAGTCATTTTCTAGCTTAGTTTTATCTAAGATGTGCCCAATTTTACATTACAGGGTAGATACACTATGTTATTCATATAAACCCTGGTTATCTTGAAAGCCTGCAGAAAGCATCCACAAACCCTCTAGATGGAGAGGAGTGTGCAGAGACAAGGGGGGGGGGGGGAAATTTCTCATTCAAGATAAAATGGAAAAATTAAAGCACATGAAGACTAATACTGACAAAAGAGCCAAATAAAAAATAAAGAGAATTCACTGATAAAGAAATGAAAGCAGTGAAAAAACTAAAATTGACATCAGAAGAAGACATACTAATATGGCAAGCAAGTACATGAAAAGGTGCTGGACATCACTATCATCAGAGAAATGCAAATCAAAACCACAATGAGATATCACCTCACACCTGTTAAAATGGATATTATCAAAGATATAAAAGATAACAAGTGCTGGCAAGGATGTGAAGAAAAGGGAATGCTTGTGCACTGTTGGTGAAAATGTAAGTTGGTGCAGCCATTATGGAAAATAGTATAGAGTTCCTCTAAAAATGAAAAATAGAACATACAATCCATCAATCCCACTTCTGAATATATGTCCAAAGAAAACAAAATCACTATCTTGAAGAGACATCTATACTCCCATGTTTACTGAGATAGTATTCACAATAGCCAATAAATGGAAACAAACTAAGGGATTTAAAACACACACACACACACACACACACACACACACACACGCATGCACGCACACCCCATAAGATTATTCAGCCTTAAAAATTAAGAAAACCCTGCCGTATGCAACAACATGGATTAATGTGAAATAAGCCAACTCAGAAAGAGAAATACTGCACTATCTCACGTGTATTTGGAATCTAAAAAAAGTCACACTCATAAAACGGAGAGAATTGTGATATCCAGGGACTACAAGGTGGGGTGGGGGAAATGGGTCAAAGAGTACAAATATTCAGTTATGCTAGATGAATATGAAGATCTAATGTACACCATGCTGACTACACCTAATAATACTTTATTGTGTACTTGAAATTTGTTAAGACAGTTGATCTTAAGTGTTCTCTGCACACATACACACACACAGAATTGTAACTATTTGAGGTGATGTATATGTTAACTAGCTTGATTGTGGTATCAATTTCACTACATATATATCACATTGTATACCTTAAGTATTTACCATTTTTATTTGTCACCTATGCCTCAATAAAGCTGGAAAGAGGAATGAGTAAAAATCAAAATATAAAATTGGAAAAACATTCATAAAAAGAATGAGAATTTATAACACAAGAACATGCATATAAGGAACACAAAAAAGGACCTATTATAAATCTAGAAAAGAAAATCACGGTCTGAAATAAAATGCCATAACTAATATAAAGTTTAGACAAGACAATGAAGAGAGAATTAATGAAATAAAAAATTGTAGTGAAGAATTCACCTAGAATGAAGCATAGAGAAATAACTCAAGAAATATCAATTGAAAGTTTCTGAAATACATCTAAGAAATTAAAAAAAAAAAAAAAGAGAGAGGGAGAGAATAACATAGAAGAGATATCCTAAGGAATAAAAACTAAAATTTTTTCAAAACTAAAGAACGTGTGTTATGATTGAAAATACAGAATAAATAAATTTAGATCAACATGTATAATATTAAAGGTACAGAGCATACCCAGCAAAGGGAAAATCCTAAAAGGTAGTAGACATGTTTGTTTTTTTTTCTAATATTTTACTTATTTTTGAGACAGCACAAGCTGGGAAGGGGACAAAAGAGAGGGACAGAGGATCTGAAGTGGGCTCTGAGAGCCCAATGTAGGGCTTGAACTCACAAACCTTGAGATCATAACCTAAGCTGAAGTTCAGCACTCAAATGACTGAGCCATCCAGGTGCCCCAATACTAGAGATGTTTTTTAAGTGACATACAAATGAGCCAGGGGATATTGGTGGGGGGAATGGGTGAAATGGATAAAGGGTACAAATTTCCAGTTATAAAATAAGTAGACCGTAGAAATGAAAAATACAGCATAGGGAATATAGCCAGTAAAATTGTAATAACTTTGTTTGGTGACAGATGGCAACTACACTTTATCATGGTGAGCACTGAGTGATATAGAGAATTGTTAAATCATGTCACACATTTGAAACTAATATAATACTGTATGCTGATTATACCTCAATAAAAACAGCCTTTTGCTTAAATAATAACATAAAAATAAAAATAGAAATACAATAGGATTTATCAATCAATTTAAAAATCAACATAATTCCACTGCTGGGTATTCACCTAAAGAAAAAAGACAAATGCACCCCTAGGTTTACTGCAGTATTATTTACAATAATCCAGAAATGGAAGCAACCCAAGTGTCCACTGACAGTTGAGTGGATAAAGATGTGGTATAGATAGATATACAATAAAATATTTGCCATAAAAAAGAATAAGATCTTGCCACTTGCAAGAACATTAATGGACCTGGAGGGCACCACACGAAGTGAAATAGGTCAGACAGAGAAAGCCAAATAACCATGTGATTTCACTTACCTGTGAAATCTAAAAAACAAATGAACAAACAAACAAACAAAAGCAGAACAGATCCATAAATACACAGGACAAACTTATGGATGGGAGGGATGGGGCAAAATGGATAAAATTGAGTGGGAGGTACAGGCTTCTAGTCTCTGAGCTGTCAGCACAGAGCCTGATGCGGGGCTTGAATTCACGAACCATGAGATCATGACCTGAGCTGAAGTTGGAAGCTTAACTGACTGAGCCACCCGGGCACCCCTATACTTCAATATTTTGTAATGTTTATTTATTTTTGACAGACAGAGAGAAAGAGAGAGAGAGAGAGAGAGAGAGAGAGAGAGAGAGAGAAAATGAGTGGGGTAGGGGCAGAGAGAGAGGGAGACACAGAATCCGAAGCAGACTCCAGGCTCTGAGCTGTCAGTACAGAGCCCGATGCAGGGCTCGAACTCACAGACCACAAGATCATGACCTGAGCCGAAGTCGGACACTCAACCAACTGAACCACCCAGGCGCCCCTATACTTCAATTTTTAAAAAGCCTATTAGATAGCTAGACTGCAAGCATATTTGCAGTCATCACAAATAAATGCCTGAACACAAGAAAATAATGTCTTCAGAATGTTGAGGGCAAGTAACTGTGGACCTAGAATGCCAAAGTGAGATAAAATATACCCTAAGAAATGAGAACAGTCTAAAAACTCTTTAGACTTACTCAAACAAAAATGTTTACCTTTCCCAGACACTCACTAAAAAATTACTGAAAAATGTAGTGAACACAAAATTCACAACTTTTTTCTTATAGTCTTTTTTACTCTGCTATAACTTTTGGTTAAAAAGAAGAAGTAGAGCACCCAGGTGGCTCAGTCGGTTGAGCATCCAACTCTTGATGCTGGTTCAGGTCCTGATCTCTAAGTTTGTGGGTTTGAGTCCCACTCCGGGCTTTGTGCTGACAGCATGGAGCCTGCTTGGGATCCTCTCTCCCTCTCTCTCTGCCCCTCCCCCCTCTCTCAAAAATAAATGAGTAAACATTTTTTAAAAAGTTGTAATAATCTTGTAAATTTAACAATCAAGTTGCTTTTTCAAAAGGAAAAGACAATTTAGCGGAAATAGGGAATTATGTAAATGAGAACAAAAATGAGAGCAACATCCACAGAAAAAATAGTTTAATATAGTAATACAAAGTAATTCAAAAATGGTTAGAATAAAAAGTTTTAATTTTATGCAACCTATGCTAATTACATCATGGCCCTTCAAATTCTTGATATCCTCATGCATCCTTGAGAAAATCCTTGTGAAAATTACTTAAAGAAACATTCCTGGCTGTATACAGAATATGTGCACTGGAGGGAGAAATAACATCCCAAGAATCATTACCTTCAGTATCTGGCTTATTACACAGCAAATAGCAGGTAGTTGATAATTTTTTGTTGAATGAATATTTGCAGAAAAACAGAAAAAGAGCAATAATTAAAGACTAGTGTCAACACTGTGCTGTAGCTGATGCTAAGAAATAAAGGACAGTATTTTAAAAACCTATTGGTACCTCACAAAATGGTTGGAAGGGCTGGGAACTCAACACAGGACTCAGCTGCCAGAAACAATTCTCAAAACCACACTGCAGAACTGGATGATGAGGAAGCTGTTGTGCTGCCTCCACAGCCCAGCTCCCCTGTACCCCAAAAAGCTCAGAGCCCATGACACCATCCATTCAATAAAAATGGAAAGCTTTGCATTGGGACTGTTTGCACACTTTACTCCCTTCAGAGATGAATTCTGTCCCCTAGTACATCTGGTTGATGGAACTAAAGTCATATGCCTGCATTCCATCTGCAAGGGAGGCCAGAAATTTGCATTCTGGTTTCAATGTTGGAGAGGAGGTAGTCACAATGTAGGAATGTCCCCAAACATAGAGAAGCTGTTCATAAGATGACAAGCAGCCACAGACATGACAAATGTCTATGGCAATATACTTACAAAAATGGTAATATTCTATATACTTCTCCACCTCCAGCTATGTAGTATCATTTAACCCCAATAAATATTCCTCCACAGTATCAGTCTTGAGGACTGTACAGCATCTCATTTACTGGATATACCATAATGTGTTTCAGCCATCCCTTATTATCAGTCATGTAAGTGATTTCTAAATCTTCATGACAGTTGCTTAACTTTATGAAGACCCATGACCATTTCCTTCAGGCAACGCCATGACCACAGAGATACTCTTGTTTTTTAAGTTCATTTATTTATTTTGAGAGAGAGGGGGAGTGAGAGGGGGAGGGGCAGAGAGAGCGAGGAGCAGAGAGAATCCCAAGCAGGCTCTGCACTTAGCACAGAGCTGGGGAGATCATGACCTGAGCTGAAATCAAGAGTTGGACACTTAACTGACTGAGCCACCCAGAGCCCCAACCACAGAGATACTCTTAAATGTCCTCCACCACCTCTCTTCCACCCCACAGCATCCAGTCCTACTTCCCATTCATATTGTCTCTGAGTAATAAGCTTTGGAATGTGCCGCCATGTTTGGAGCTCAGTTCTAGTTCTGGGTTTCCCTTCCCTCAACTGGGGGTAGGGCCAACCTTCCCAGGAATTCCTGGACATCCCATACACTGTGATTTTCATCCTATCACCATGTCTACAGTCTATTTGGATTGCTAGGTGTTATATTCTTATCACCTCCTCGAAATGCTTAACCTCTGAAAACTAGAACTAGCAGATACTCCTTTTAGAACAAAACCTAATAGTTTTAGCTTCTAGGTGTAGAATTGGCATAATGGGGTGCTGCAGCTTTTTGGGTCTGATGGTATAATATTGTGTAACTTACTTTCTTTGAGTTTCAACTTTTCCTAATTGTAAAATGGACATCACTGCACCACTATACGATAGGTAGGAACACAACACCATTTACATCATAGGATATAAATAGGATTCAGTAACTCATATGAAGTAGTCCAGCACCAAGCACATCAGTTACTAAAATCAACCATATAAAATTGCCTCTTTTTAAGTACCTGAAAACTTCACATCCAACATTATTATTTCAATCTAGTATTATCTCTGCTAACTTCCAGAAATAAACTTTTCATCAACACCAAAATCTCTAGTCTTTTAACGGTCTTTGTGCCCCCAGGCCATCAGCCCTTTTCTGTCTTCCTTTCCCCTGTATCCATCTCAGGCCCCAGCATCTGCTCCATATCATCCTTCATGAAAACCTATTTTTTATCTCACTAAAGATATTTTTTTTTCCTTTCCTTTTCTTTCTTTCTTTTTTTTTTTTTCCTTATTCTCCTGTGAAGAATTTCACACAGCCTTCTTTTGGAGGGAGGACTCATGAATAATTTGTAGATGCTCACATGTCTGTCCTTCCCACAACTATTTGTCCTCAAAGACGGACCACACCTGGTTCACCCAGTCACCCAATCCCAGGGCCGAATGTTTGAGATGAGCTCAATTTGTTTAAAATGAAATCAAACTCCTGAGCAGTGAGTGTCTTTGCAAATAACTTCCGCTGCTTCATGCCAACTTAGAAATAGCCAGCGATTTGGATCTTAACAGTTTTGATTTGTATATTAAATTAAACATTCCCATGTCTGGAAACTAACTCGGTCAGACAAAAGTTGGGATTCTGTTCCTCTTTTATCCTACCTTTGGTTACCTCAGGTTACTTATCTGGATAAAATAAATCCTTTTCTCATGATTCCAGGAAATATTCCTTCAGAATAACCCCTTATTAAAACATAAAGATAAATATACATGTACATATACATACATATACATATGGCCTTTTTAAAAAGTAACACATGAATATATTCTCAAAGTAAAAAGTTAATATTATGTAGAAACCTCTGTGGAAATCAGTGAAAGTTTCCTTTTCACACACTCCCAATTACATCCAACAGAAAAAAAAAAAAAAAAACTATTAACAATTTATCTTTCTACAACTTTTTCTAAGCATTTCCATACATATATGTACATTATTAAAATACATATGGTTCCCAAACATAAATATACCCTATTCTACATATTTCTGACAACTTGATTTATTTAATAATATATCAAAGAGTCTTTCCGTGTGAGGGTATAAATAACTCTTCTTTATTCTTTTAATGGCTAGATGACTCTGTAGTGTGAACAGAGCATTATTTGTTTGACTTTTGCCCTGTTGATGCCATTTAGACCATAAATAACTTATCACTATTGCCAATGATGCCCCAATGTGCATTGTTGGGCACTTCACATACAAGGATGAACGGTTTTCTAGGATAAATAGCTGTCCCCTCTACTTTAGAAATTCCCATAAATCAAAATCATTGACTCTTTCCTGTTGTGGTTTGGATTAAGAAAGACAGAGAATGATGCCCTCAAGTTTGGGGAAATTTAACTACCAGCCTTCAGAATCAAATTCACGTCTAGCTGAAAATATCCTCTGCCTACAGAATTAATTCAAGTCATTCTGTCATTAACCCAGAACTCCCATGCCACCAGTTTTCAGTGCCCTGCAAATCACAAACTTCACCGTAAGGGTTACAATTCTCATTAGTTCTCAAAGTCTGATTAAGGATTCACAGGAAGACAGAGTTGCTTTGGATCTTTAGGCAACAGAGTCTCATGCAAAGTCTTGACTGTGTCTCAGGAAGGACACACCCAAAAGGAAATAGACATGCAACCAAGTATTGAAGACAGCTGGTGTGGAGAATTTGAGGCTAAAGTCAGTTTTTTCCTCATCCAATTTCCTTCATTATCCATTACACAATATAAAACGTATTGTTTAAGCTACTCTTGGCAAAACTTTCTGCCTGTTGCTGTTTGAAGTCAATGTGGCAGGAGATGCAGAAGTAGCTGAGTTGGGTTGCCTAATTTTCAAGGTGGTTCCTAGGATGGGACTTCTTTATCAAGGAAACTGACCAACACACTTAGGTCTCTACTTCTCTCTGCCTGTGACTGGCACAGATTTAATAAACTGGAGGCCCAAACAGAAAATAAAGGTGGTGACAGAAATTCTGAAATATACATACATCTCTGAAAATACACATTTTCATTTCAAATGATGGGCATCAAGGTATAACATGTGGCGAGTTGTAGGACTACCTCCACGGCAGCCTCTGTGTCCAATTAGCTTCAGTGGTCATCACATGAGCACCTCTACATGCTAGATGCTAACTCTGAGGATCTACATTGTATAATGCTTCCATTAACACTCACTAAGTATACATCTACTGCACCTACAAAACAAAATTGAAACACTTTGAAGTCACAGGGAAGAATTCTGTACCTTACAAGACACCGAACAGTGGTGTGGGGGGTGGGGGTGGTGTCAGAATTCAATGGTCCACAAACTTATCTTTGAAAAAAATATATAATGGCTTAAGAATAATCTCAGTGATATTGAAGGAAACAGCACAGGGGCACCTGGGTGGCTCAGTCAGTTAAGCATCCAACTTCGGCTCAGGTCATGATCTCGCAGTTCGTGAGTTTGAGCCCAGCATTGGGCTTTGTGCTGACAGCTCAGGACCTGGAACCTGCTTCAGATTCTGTGTCTCCCTCTCTTTCTCGGCCCCTCCCCCCACTCACGCTCTGGCTCTGGCTCTCAAAAATAAATAAACATCAAAAAAGAAAAAAGAAAGAAAAGAAAACAGCACAAAAACCTCTTCATTACATAGAAAGTACTTTTGATTATAGCAGAAAAGATTAATGCTACTAGTTAAAATACCCTGGGATTATTTTATTTGATAATAGTTTGATAAAATACCTTCTAAATTCACTTACTCTAACATGGAAATCTGAGGATATATAAAATGACATTGGTTTGGTCTAACTGAAATGGTAAAAACAGAAAACTGGAAACTCCAATGCACATGCTCACATGCATATATACACACCCCTGCATGGGCATGTTTGCTCACTCTCTCTTTTTCTCTCACACACACATACATACACACAGCTCATCCTACCACACTCATTTGGCTCAGTTCATACCTTCTGATACAGTCCAATACATTGAAAACCAATGGTAAAAATGTACCCCCACTGAGGAGAATCTATACAAAAAGAGATTTTTATACAAAAAGAGATTTTCAAAAAAGGACAAGTAGAGAGAAAATGTCAGGGGACTCAACACTGTCCAAAAGATTATGTATTTCTAAAACAGTAGTAAAAGCCTAAAAGGAATATTTAGAGGAGTACAATTTATTAGATTTTCCACAATGACTACCTCTGTAGAACTTCCCCAGAGCATTTTTCAACTCTGTATGAGATACCTGCCACCCCACTCAGTTATGTCTTATTTACCAAATACAGCTTGAACTGTGACTTTTTTTGAACTATAACATTTCAAGTGATCTCATGGATGTGTATTTTGACATAAAGACATGGTGACCATCTTGAATGCAACACATCCAATGGGGCTTTGAAAGGGGAAAGAGTAGTTCCAGAAGTTTGAGGGGTCCACCCCCAGCCCTGTGTCCAGAATGTACCTGGTCCACAGAACCAAGAAACTATAACAGCAACAACAAAACAGCTCAGGGTAAAGCCATCTCAGGCAGATGAAACACTCTGAGAGGCACAGTGCCCTCTTATTTACTCTAAAACCTTATCTGTGCATTGTGCTAGCTTCAAATACAAGGGCCTAGAGGAAAGGGCAATTATTTGTTTAATGCTTCAAAAAATGTAAGAAAGGGTTCAAGGAAGGAGACAGAGAGGAGTGGAAAAATAGAAGAAGGAACATCATTTATACAAGGCAAAGACCTTTTCTTATCATTCCAACCATCAGCCTTTAGTTTTCTGAACACAGCTCCTATATGCTTAAATCATACAAGATATGATGAAGGCATGAGAAAAGTAGAAGTCAGAGTCCATGGTTTAGAAAGTTTTGCTATTGCCAGGGAAACAAGATTTCTGTACATTAAAGTATTACAGAAGAGTACATTGTTTTTTCTGCTTCTTCATTTATTTATTTCCAACTTCCTTCCCCCTGAGGATTTGCAGTTACCTATAAAAGTATATACAAAAACAAAATGATAAAATAAATAATTGGGGAAGTAAAGCCAAAGGGAAAATACAAACAAGAAAATAATTAAACCGGGGTTAAGATTAAATAAAGAAATATACAATATGCTGTCCAGGCTAGAGGTGATGTATAAATTTGGCTTAAAGTTTTGAAAGCCTTAAACATAGACAGTAAATCACACACCACACTATGTACAGAGTCATAAGACCGTGGTGGTTAACAGGGACAGGGCAACCCTTGCCAAACCAAGCTGCCCATTGATATCACCTGAGAAGGTTTCCCAAAATTAGGTAATGAACCCAAATTCCCAGAGCAGGCAGAGAGGGAGGGAATGCTGAGAATCTGCATACTTCAAAATGCAGTGACTAGGATGCTGTTAGCTCTGAGACCAGGAATGACCTATAGAGATTTATAAATGGGAGGACCCTCCAGAAATTAGATTACAAGAATTATGGAGGATGTGAAACTCAAGCTGAGCCTCTAATTTTGGATGCAGTTAGGAGAGGAGGACAGTGGGCATTCCAAGTGTGGGTAGACACACGAGTCAAATCACAGAAGAAGAAGGGACCCTAATGCCATGGAAAAGACAGCACCATCCGTAGTCACTCTGAAGTAGGTGTCAGGGGCCCTAGGACATATTTAATTTACTCATTAATCCATTCAATTATACTCAAATCACAAAGGAATTAAAGAAGCATATACACAATAAATGACCAAAATAGAGGTGAGAGATATGTATGTATTAGCTACCTATTGCTATGTAACAAATTACCACAAATTGAGTGGCTTAAAATAATATATATGTATTATGGCACAGCCTCCATGAGTCAGAAGTCTGAGTACTGCTTAGCTGGGACCTCTGTTCTGGACTTATAAGGCTGAAATCAAGGTGTCAGCAGGCCTGAGTTCTCATCCGAGACTTGGAGTCTTCTTCTGAGCTCATGTGGCTGTTGGCAGAACATTCTACATCTGCAGAACTCATGGCCACTTGCTTTTTCAAGATCAGCAAGAGAATCTCTAAGACTTTGATTCTCTGACCTTGAGGGACTTTAACGGACTTAACCAGATTAGGTCAGGTCCACCCAGGTCCTTTTTTATTAACTCAAAGTCAATTTAATTACATTTGCAAAAATCCCTCTTTCACCTTTGCTATTTAATGAAACCTAGTAACTGCAGTGACATCCATCATATTCTCAGGCTCTGCCCACACTCAAAAGAGAAGGAATTATATACCAGATTCATGTGTAACAGGAGGCTGACATCTTGGGCTCCATCAAAGAATTCTGTCTACCACAAAGATGAGAGGATGAAAAAATGCAAACATGCAAGATAGAAGAGTCAACAGAGCATGTGTAATTAAACATGCAAATTTGCTCTGAGCTTCCTGGAAGTTGAAGTAAAAAGGAGACTCGATCAAATTTTCCAGTACTCTATGATCAGTTTTTAGTAGTAATTTATACAAGTCAGTCTTACAGAAGATATAAAAATACCATGTCTTTACATAGGAATCATGAAATGATACAGTGTTAAAATAAAGTAGAAGAAATAAGATAGTTGAAATTTGATCCAAAATAACTCTTTGTCAAATTGGGGATGTGTTTGTCATCAACTGGCTCCCCCACCATAGGGGAATATCAGCAATGATGAAAATAGAGTTCAATGGGGTGCTGGGTCAATAGCAGGTACCATGGGCTGATGACCCAAGTACCCATAACAGAGGTTAACCATGAAGAGGCACCATGAACTGTTCCAGGGGAAGTGAGAACACCAAACTGCAAACAAACTCAAGTTAGAAATCAGACAGACCAAACATATAGAAGAGCAAGAGCAGTTCAAACACCACACAATCTCCAGCAGGTCCCACAGAAATGTTGCGTCATTCTTGTTGCTCCAGTAAATTCTACCTGGCCACCTCCCTGTGGAACAGCTTTACCCCAGGGCATCTTATGAGCATCATATGATCTCTGACAGGGCTGGTCATAGTCTCTGCTTTACTTTATGCTGCTCATAATAATTTGTTCTAAGCATTCAATAGAGTGAGCTGTGTCAACCTATATGGCATTCACACTCTAAAATATACATGCAGTGGCATGCCAACCTCCCTACTCTCTTCCATCCCCTAAAAAATTATCTCTTTTTATGGCCCCACTCACTTCCACCCCCTCCTGCTCAGGCCTACGTAGATGCCTCCCTTCCTGAGTGGCTTCTGTCCTCATGCACAGCATCAGCATTGTCTATGGAATCATTCCTGTTTACTTGTGTCCTGTCTCCCACAGTCTGATCATCTGGGACACCGCACCAACCAACCTCTTTCCTCTTCCAGTTTCCATAGAGGTTATTAGTTTAGATTTACAAAGCTTGTAGATGGGAGAGGCCGTGGAATCCCACATCTCACTGTCTTCCTCAATGAAGTCCAACCCATCACTGTCTGAGCACTTCCAGGGACAAAGAACTATTTCATAAGGTCCCAGACTCTTTCTGTGAATTTTCAAATGATCAAAAGTAATACCTAATATTAGGTGACAATCACTTCTCTTTAACCTCTACCCTTAAGTAGTAGTGAAAGTTGTGTGTGTGATTGTTCACCAATGGACATGTCCTAGAGTATTCATAGCACCACCATTTGTAATGGTCCCAAACTGGAAACTATCCAAATGCCCATCAATGGTAGAAAGGACTTATTAGGACACAGATACAGTCATACAATGTAATACTACACAGCAATGAGCCCCAAATGTGGTATGTCATATGGATGAATCACATCCCTATAGTATGGATGAAAGAATATAATATATAATGTGTGATTCCATTTATACGAAACACAAAAACAGCCAAAATTGATCTGTACTACCAGATGTCAGCATGTGGATTACCTTAGGGATGTAACTGACAGGAACTTGAGGAAGGCATCTGAGCTGCTGCTATTTCTTGGTATGAGAGCTAGAAACAGTTTGTAACAATTTATCAAGCTGTATACTCAGGTACATTTACCTGTATCTATGTCATACTTAAAAAAATTGTTTAAAAGTCCTCTTCCTCCTCCAAATGACCTGAATAAACAAAATTTCTTTAGACATTTCTTATAGATAAGGATTTTAGAATGTTCAAGATTCTAGTCATCTACTTCTAAAACCTCTGATCATTCCTTTGGAATGTAATCACACTGATTGGTTTGTAGCGTTCTTTAAATGTCCCATGTGAGATTACTACTTTCCTCCAATATGTTGTGAACTTCTTAAAGATATCTACTTTCCCTTTTGATTCTCTAGTAGCACATATATTCAGTGTCCACTGTATACTTGGAAAGTATTCTTCTTCCCTCCTCTTCCTCAGCAAGTGCAGATAAAAGAGAATCAAATTTACATGGGACCTATTTGATTAAACAACTAAGTATTTTTTTCCTTTCCTTTTTTTTAATCAAAGGCTTAATACTAATTTATCCAGTGAAGTCAAATTCTATTTTGTTCTTTTCCTTCAAGTTGATCTAAGGACTGTCCTTTGCCCTGATTTATGAGCCCTTTTCAGACGTTTCATTATGGAGAGGTGGAGACTATTAGATATAGAGAGGTGGAGACTATTAGTAAGCTGATCCCTCTGCAATACTGATTTAGTGTTCCTTACGTTTTGTCTCTATCATCCATATTGACCTAATGTTGTACTCCTTCCATATAATTTTCTCTTCTCAAGGAAGAAATACTAATTTGGACAATGATAATGATGAGAAAGAAGCATTCTAATTTCATGTAAAGTTAGTGGTAAATCTTTCTTTGATGGGCTAAACAGAAGGTAAGATAAATAAGTAATAGAATACAAACCACATTTCTAATGGAAAGAAAGAATTGTGGATTCTAAACTATGGCATGAAGATAATGCTTTTGATGCTGATAAGACTCCCAGCTGATAGCTTATCTTTTCAGAGCAAATATTGCCAGAGAAATCTACAGACATTCTCATCACGAATGCTGTTCTCTCTCTGCTCACACACTTTCTCTCTGCTTGCACACTTGGCGCCTGGCATCCACAAGATTTTCTGAATTTTCCTTTCCTACTTTGCAGTTTTTTCCCAGAGAATACTCACGGACATCAGTCACTTCTATGAACAAATGATAAAAAGAGAGGCCAACTTCTTGACCATATTCTTATACCCATCACCCAGTTGCCTTTGTAACCAATGGTTCAGTCTATAAAAGTATAGCCCACCCTACTCCAGGTTTTCTAGATATATAGATGTAAGGATAGATAAATACATAAATAGGAAAAAGAATGAAATTATGAATCTGGGAAGATTCTTACCATGCCTGTTGAAGAACTATCTCTAGAAAATTTAAGACACATGTCTGTTCTTTATAAGGATAACACAAAACAGAGAAGGAAAATCTAAGAAAGCCACTCATGCAGAAACTATTTAATCAAAGAGTAAAGACAATTATAACATCTGTTAATCTTCTGGGGAGGTTATAATTAAATGCTTTGGGGAAACACCCTTTCAAGGGTGATCCTTTCACATCTGTTGTGAGGACACACAGCATTGTGTAGTGACGAATCACTTCGGCACTTTGGGAAAATGGGACTTCTGGGGATCACAAACACTGCAAGAGCCCCCATGCATGCAGTCCAGACCTGAGCCCACTGTGCTTTGCTCCTCAGTGCTTTGGATAATTGTCTGTATGGTGAGTCAGGCTGCAGTCATTGTCTGTTAAGGAATAACAGGATCATGGGGCTAGAAATGGCCTTGAGACTATCTGATCTCCCCCTTCACCTTGCAGATGGGGCCACTTGATCCTACAGCTGGCTTGTGGCACTTTACAAGCAGGGTTGTTCAATCCTCCCAAATTACACTCCACCCCACCACACTGCTGTCTCTTTGGTTTCTCTCTTTACTTGGGCTTGTAATTCAGATGTGTTCTTTGTTATAGGATCACCATTAATAAAGAAACCCTAGGGTTTTTGACATTTATGGAGAAGTGGGGAAACTGAAATTGTTCCCTTCTTCTCTACCTCCTGGTCTGCTGAGAAACACTGACCATCTTCACTCCCCCTCTATTTTCCTTTCTGGGGAGGATGAGGGAGAGGAGAGAAAAATGAAGATAAAGAAGGAAAACAGGAAAAGATAGGAGTAAATCAAAGGAGAGATGGAAAGAGAGGGAAGATTGAGAGAAATAAGGACAGAAAAGTAAGGTGAAGTAGGAAAGAGAGAGAGAGATGAGAAAGAGGCAGGGGCAGGAGGAGCTAGGGAAGTTGGTCCAGGGATACAGAAAAACAGTATCAAAAAAAGACTTCACCGAAAGGAACTGGACACTCCTTATACCCACCTTACTCCATAACCAGGTTCCACTATACTTCAAACAAGCAGTTCTACACATACAAAAGTCCACCGGACTTGGCAGTTTTGCTAAATGAAATGCAAAGATTGTAAAGCCAAGGGCAGCACATAAACAGATGCAATGCGTTGAGCAATGAAAAATATGTCCATATGGTAAGAACATAATAAATGCATTCATGGACAGGAGGGGTGTGGGGTGGGAAGTCTCCTTGGTAGTTGTTTACAGCTACAAATATTAGTATGTGCCAAATGCTGCGTACATGGGGCTCTTGACATTTGGCGTTGGGATTATAAGTCCCTATGACCTGGATGCAGTGTTGCCATCAGCCCTCCCAACTCCCTCCAGCAATCACCTACTTACAGGGGCCTACATGTCTTCAACTATTAGGAGCCACTAATGGTGATAATGCCCACCATGTACTGTGAGTCTATTTTTGTGCTGGCATTCTAGGTGTTTCATTTCATTTAATCCTCACAATGATCCTATAAGGAGGTAATAGAATCAAAATATCCAGTTCAAAGTCTTACTATGGAATCTGGAACAAATTAACCTTTCAGTACCTTGGGTTTCTCATCTATAAAATGGGATTAATAGTAATATCTATCTCAGAGGGCTATTTTGAGGATTAAATGAGACAACATTCATAGAAAATACATCAGGACCAGACACAATATAAGTACTTCATAAATATTAGGTGAAATCATCATTGCTATTACTATATTGTGTGGACAAGGAAACTGTGCTCAATGAAGTTAAATGATTCACCCCAAGTCAATAGAGACCAAAACATAAACTGAACCCAGGTATACCCAAGGATAAATGCCACATGGTCATGGGCTGTGTCTATTTTTCTCTGCTACTCTGTTAACTGAGTCCAAAGATTCTGATGTTCCTAGTATATGATGCAGCCTTTCAGGAAAAAGGTATCCAGAACATCTCTGGCCCAACCTGGGAAACATAAAAGGGCACATTACCGAGTTCAGGACATCATCCTCTCTCCACTTTCTTGTCCTCATCAATGAGAGAAGAGAAATCCTTGTCCCTTCTCTTCATTTACCTTCACATCTTTACAGCTCCCATTTGATAAATGCCATGAACACTGATGCTCACATGACTAGAAATAGAGTCACTCAGTCACTCATTGAAAGTTAGTTAAAAAATAATACCATGCCTCTATGCCTTGTGTCCACAGGCATTTGAATGCCATGAGATTTGAATGTCATCAGCTGAGTTATAAAAAGGAATGTATTCATAAGTATAAAAAATGGAGAGGCCATAGCACTAATCAAAATCAAAAAACTTGTTTATATCCATCCATTCACCAAATATTTGTTGGGCACCTACCATTTGCAGCTACTGTTCTATCTAAGGCTATAATATTAAACAGGATAGACAAGGCTTTGCCTTCATGGAACCTGTACCTTAGACAGGGAGATGTTCTTAATCAAATAGTTGACCACACATTTAACTATGCTACTGACAAGTGCTATGGAAAACAAGTACCTAAAGCTATCAGAGTATATACCAAGTAGGGGAAGACTTCCTGAGGAGGGGCCATTTAGGGTGAGCAGGAGCTGTCCCAATGACAGTGGTGGGGAGGAGGGAGACTTCTTTCCCAAAAAATAGAGATTTCAGTGAGTGGGAGGAGCTGAAAACACCCAGTGAGGATGGAGAGATGAGCTCTGCCCTAATCCATTAAATGACTTTAGAAAAGACATCTCCTTTCCCTACAGCTCTGCTTCCCTCACTGGAAAATAAGTGTGAAAGAGTATGTAACAAGTGCTCCTGCTCTCACATATTCTCTTGATTCTCCTTCCCTGTGTCTTCATCAAGGGCATATCACAGGATGAGAAGATTCTGGTCCAGGTGCAGGGAACAGAAAACCCATTTTTGTTGAGAGTGGGGCTCACTCAAATGTAGGAAGCAAGTATAAAAAGAGAAGAGAACCATCGTGTGTTTCTCCCATATTCAACATCCAATACTAGATCCCTGAAGGCTCCAAGACTAAGACCCCAGCTCCATAAGAATCATCAGGTATAGGCTGGATGTCTTAGCACTGGAGTCCTGGTTTGATTGATGGGCTATCAATACATTGAATTCTACAATTTTTCCCCCTAAGAAAACAATGAAAATGAAAAGTTAAGACTTCTCATTTCTCTAGAAAGAAATACAATGTGCTTGAAAAAATAACTTTGGTAGGTTTACTGCTCTTAATCAGGTGTCCTTAAAAAAAAAAAAAATTGGCTTCTTCAACAAGGTAACTGTTTCAACTAGTCTGTGAAATTTTATTTAGTTTAATAAGGCCCTCTACTGGCAATCTCCAAAAATACAGTCTTTTTCAAATAATTTAAAGTACTTTAACCACTCCCAACAATAAAGTATCTCACATTACCGATTATACAAATCTAGACTGAAAGAATGAATGAGAAGAAAATGAGAAAGGAAATAAATGTCATTTCAAGTGGCCATTCAAATTCACTATCCATAAAATAACTTACAAGAAGTATCATTTGCTTTCCTCTGATGAAACTATTCCAGATGTCAGAGGTACGCAGAAACAAGGATATTTATCACATTAAAATGTATGGAATATTCGTGGAATCATAAAACCAAATTATGAATGCTATTTACCAACTACAATAAACCAGATCATTTCTATTTACCCACATATGAATAACTGACTATAATTAGAATTTTTTAAAATGTTGAAGGCAGGCTCTTTAAAATGCTTCTGATACAGCACAACTGGTAATTAAGTTCTCTCACTTGACAAATGACAAAAAAAACAGTGTATGGTGACCTGAGAATTTATTCATATAAGAAGAATATTTTAAAAGTAGATTGCCTTTGACACATTTATCAAAGGGCTGGTAGAACTGAGAAAATTTAACTACAGATTTCTAGAAAATTAAGTAAATTTTTTAAATGAAGCAATTAATAATTTCAGGAAAAATATGTTTAATAGAATGGAAATGTGATAATATATTATTTGACTCAACAATAAGCATGAAAAATGTGCACTAAATATTAATTTAATCAACAATTGTGATATATAATTCCATTGGAGAACAGAGAAGGTGTGTGAGATATAAGAAACTTATACTGTCTGTTGTAAGAGAAAATAAATCAATAATTTTATATTACAAATAGATGTAAAACATTATTTAGAAATATTATAGGGCCGCCTGGGTGGCTCAGTCAGTTAAGCATCTGACTTCGGCTCAGGTGATGATCTCACAGTTTGTGAGTTAGATCCCCACGTCAGGCTTTGTGCTGACAGCTCAGAGCCTGGAGCCTGCTTCGGATTCTGTGTCTCCCTCTCTCTCTGCCCCTCCCCCCACCCGCACACTCTCAATGTCTCTATCTTTCTCTCAAAAATAAACATTAAAATTTTTTTAAATATATTCTAGAAAAAGCAGCTAAAAGAGTAGAAATTTTCTCTGAGGAGCAGGACTGGGGAAAGGGGTGGGAAGGATGGCTCAGGGACCACAAAATACATATATCTTCATATATATATGTACATAGAGTACTATACATGTATGTATTTATACATAATATATGTAGTTATAGAGCTACACAAACATTTGTTTTTCTACATTATGAGCATATATTACTTCAATTTTTAAAAATTTTCCTAATAATACAATTACTACTGACAATGGGAACCATGTGGGACCTATCTTTTGAGCTGGCCCAGATCAGTGTTCTGTTTCCAGATTCAATTTGCCAAATGAAGCAAGTACCCTTCATGGAGCAGTTTGTCAGACATGCATCTCGACAGTAACATTTGTTCCCACATTTCAGAACTAACAGCTCTTCTTTCAACACCATAATATTTATCTGCCATATTATGTATGGACTGAGCTTATATTCCAAAATGTGTTTGGGACTTTCCTCTTGAACTCAGTCCATTGGGTTTCTATAGTCTATCCAAATTCTACTCAAAGGACTCACTAATCCAGAAAGTTTATTTCTAAGAAGGAGAGATCTGGTTTCTTGCCCTGAAAATACCAAGATTAATTTATGTAACTACTGGGAAGTACCTTGTGTAATTGAGGCTTCCAAACTGACATGACACACTTCATTAGACAAGTATGTATTGGGGCATAGTAAATGTTGCGGGTAATGTTCTATGCATCCGAGAGATTTATTATTTCATCTATAAGAAAACACAACTGGGAATCCAAAGTTCCAACGGCATTAAACTTTGCAGAATTAAAGAGCTAGAGAAAAACAAGGCTATAAGTTACCTTGTGTTTAACTGGTTCTATGGCTTGCCAGTGTTCACTGTCAACCATCTTGGTTATTTAAATCCACTATCACAAAATGCTGCCACTTCCCTTGGTAAACTCTTTAGGGACAACCAAATGGCCAACCATCATTTCCATTTTTTTTTTAACCTAAATGACCTGGATTACACTTGACCAAGTTGAACTCCGCCAACCAAAACCCATACCAAGAATGCAAATAATCTTGATGTTTAGCCATAAACTTGGACTAACCCACAAGAGGATTCATATACCAAATACCAAAGAACTGGGCATGTGCTTTAGACATTTCTGAAAACTAGAAAATGTGAATCACCAGTTCAACCAGTTGACACCCAGAAGTATACATCTGATTTGCTGCTGTGCCAGTACAATCAGTCCAGGAGACAAACAAAATCAAAGTTCCATCACTGGCAAAGTTTATGAGGAAAAAGACACCTTCTATATCCAGAGTACAATGAAGGATTAAGACCATGGGCTCTGGGTTCAAATCCAGCATCTGTCTCATACTGCCATGTGATGGTTACACATTACCTCATCTCTCTGTACCTCAGTATCCTTGCCTGGGAAAGGAGTATAGTGACCATAATGAGACAGCATGTGCAAAGAGCTTAGAAATGAGCCTAGTCTACTGTAATCACTCAGTGGTGATTGGGGGAAGAAAATAGTTTAAACAGTTTAAATATTTCCCATTAAACATGTATTCATACACTTTTTTTCATCATTTGTTGGGAACTCACTCTGTGCCAGATGCTGAGCTAGGATGCTGACATTACAAATTTGGCAAGGCTGTGGAAGATAAATTGGGTGGATAGAGAGGTGCCATGGGCAAGAACATAAAGGTATGAAAGAACATACAAGCCCAGCATGCTCAAGTAACAGAAAGTAGCGTGGGTAGCTAAGCCAGTCATTTCCATGCAAATCATTGGAGGAACTTTTTAATAATGCCTGGATCTGAATCTCACTTTGGAGATGCTGATTCATTAAGTCTGGAGTGGGACACGAGCATCTGCAAGGTAAATAATAATGACAATAGCTAACACTCATTAGTACTTAATATATGCCTGGCATTGTGCTAAGTGTTTTAGCTACATTAATTTATTTAATCCACCCCCATGTCTTCATGAAGTAGGCACTCTTTTTTTCTTTTCATTTATTTATTTATTTATTTATTTTTATTTAGTTAGTTTTTAGAGAGATAGAGTGTGCTCGAGTGAGAGGCAGAGGGAGAGAAAGGGAGAAAAAATCTTAGGCTCCACACTGAGCATGGAGTCTGATGTGGGGCTTGATCCCACAACTCTGGGATCATGACCTGAGCTGAAATCAAGAGTCAGATGCTCAACTGAGCCACCCAGTCGCCCCACCCTGGTAGGAAAACCTATTAGCCACATTTTAAAGAAGAGAAATACAAACAGAAATGTTGAGTGAATTAACCAAGATCATAAAGGCAGAATGTGATAGAAGCAGTGTTTGAGCCTGGTCAGTTCAGTTCCAGATGCCAAGACTTCCATCACTATGCCATGCTGCCCCTGGACCTTCAGTGGAAGGTCTGGGTGAGCTGTCAGGCTAAGAGCCTTGTGGACAGATATGGAAATACATGCGGAGGAGTGGAGAAGAAGGAATCAGAGTAGGATGGTGGATATTACATCAGGAATAGCCCTGTTGGCATGCTCAGGAATCTGGCATTGAAGGCCTTGAACCCCAGTGAAGAAGAATGTAAAGCCACTCAGCACGATTTTGTCAACTACGTGCAGAGGCCTGGATGCTTGATGAGGAAAAGGGGATGTTTAATATTAGCCATTCACTTATTCATTTATTTGGTATTATACATTGAGTAAGATTCTGTACTACTAGGTGCTGTGGATATAGGAAGCAGTAAACCATAGCCATTGATTACAATGGACAAAGGGATTTAAATGGCAAAGAGCTCCAGATTCCAAAGCACAAGTTATCACAAGACACCATGAAGATCCAAAGAAGGAAATCACTACAACCCGCAGCAAGGGCAAGGAAGGTTCCAGAGAGAAAAGGAATGTAGCATGTGGGGGGGAATCTAGCTGAATGTTAGAATCTGAGGTCCAGGCTGCAGTGAGAGGATGAAGGGGGAGGGAGAATCAAAGAGAAAATGAAAAGCTTATACTGGCAAGAGGGGCTCCAAAGGGGAGGAAGGAAAACAAGGTGTGGGCAATAAAAAAATAAATAAATAAAAAATACAAAGTTTGAGACTTGAAAGTAAGGTCGAAGTGCAGAATGTCAGAGCTGGGAACCACCTGATACCTTGGGAACTTTACATGATACAAAATGCCTTTTGTACTATTTCAACTGCCAGAATCACCCCACTTTGCCTTTTGGCCATCGACTGTAGTATAGTCACAGTTCTCTTTGGTTCTCTAGCAAAAAGAATGAGGAACAGAAACATCTCGAAGCATACCGAGAGCCAAAGTCAAAACAGGAACAGGGCCAGACCACCTTTATCTCTCCACCTTCACACCATACTGTTCCTACAAGAAGGCCAGCAACCACATGTGGGTCCTGGTTTTTCTATAATCTTTAGGAATGGAAATGTGGAATGTACGCTGGCATGAGCACCAAAGACTTCGTTCCTTGTTGTAGCTCTGCCACCATCTTGCCATGTGACTCTGAACAAACTATTTCCCTTCCTCATGCCTCAGGTTTTCTTCTGCAAAAGAATTAGCTGTGACTAATAGTTTGAAAACTGTTTTAGTAGCAGTTCCCTTATTTTAAATGAAAAGTTGCAAAAAGCACTGAGCATCTAACTTAGCATGGTGTGCTCTGATGGAAAAATTTGGGGCTCACAAACAGGCGGGAGGGTGCCCACCTTAGAAATCCATGGAAAACACTGAAATATTGTAGGAACTTTCTGGCACTGGCTTCTTAGAATTTTGTGAAGCCAGAGAAAAAGGGAAAAGCAGTGAAGGCTGTCCCTGCTCTCCTGGGCTAGTGACAGAGCAGCTGAATTGAGGAACAAGCTGGGGCTCCAGGAGTGAGTCACAGGGTTCGCGTGCTGGAGTTAACACACTAACAGCCAGTTCTTGCCAATCCATGCAGCAGGGCTGTCCCTTCTAGATGGCAGGAATCAGCTGCGATTTGCTACTGGCTACAAGCACAGAATTGCAAAGCCAGAAGCCTGAAGCACGCAGCAGAAAAGACCAATGCACGCATCTCTAAGGTAGAACTTCCAGGTGGCCCCGTGCTACTGTGATCAGAGCAAGCCCATGTCCAGCTCGCCACACGAGAAGCCCCTCTTCCTATTCCCCCAAGAATATCTGGACAGTTTTAAAGAGTCAGGAGGAAAATCAAAGAGAGGATGTGGATCTGAAATCCAAACCTAGCTGAGTGTCAAAATAGGACTTTTTTAATAGTACGTTAATTCAGGTTCCTAACTCAGAAGACAAGTCAGAACAGTGAACATTTCTCCAGATACTCAATGGGAAAATATCCAGATAGGAACGGTTTCAATTTCAAAACATTCTTCTATACTTTCAAATTCCCAGAGAATGAATGAGCCTGGGTGTGTGTGTGTGCGCGCCTATGGGGAGAGGGTGTAGGCAGGAGGGAACTAGACACTGTAAACAGCATGCACATATTAGAAATCTATAAATTGCATAAGGGATCAGAGACAAAAAAAAAAAAGTGGGCTTCCCCCTCCAGCACACCAGTTAATTAATAATTAAGTTTATAGTTTTCTATTAAAATTCCTAGGTCAGCCTCATAGTTTTTGGTATGGTTGGTTGCTTCTTATTTGAAAAAAAAAAAAAAAAAAATTCCAAACTCCCAGCAGAGGCAAAAAAAGGACTAGGCATTCACTATCTATTATCATCTATATACTGGTGCCTGTTCTTAGACAAGGAGTCCTCTGCACCTACCCCAGCAACTTCAGCGCACTATAATTACTAGGAACAAACACATACTTGTGGCAGCCGAGAGAACCTGTGGAAACACCTAAACATTATCACCTCACTTTAAAAGGAAAGCAAGCTGTTTAAGCAAGAAAAACTGTTACAAGAGTTTACAAAACAAACAAACAAACAAAAAACAAAACCCACAGCTTACTTGTAGTTAGCTCTTCAGTCAATACATATCACAGTCCTGGAGACAGACACAGCCACGGCTCTCTCCAGCTAAAAATTTCCTCCCAAGTTTATCCTCTGTTTATTTTTGAAGCGTTAAAAGGCCGCACCAAGAGAACACGCTCAGTTTTCCTGCACATCCAAAGCAGCAGCAAAGTCCTGCAGCGAATTCGGAGCAAGTTTGCGGAGACTTGCTCCCCGGGCTGCGGCTCCGTGGTTGCTCCGAGCTTGTAAATACAAGCTCCGTGGACAAAGTCCCAAATGACATCACTGGCAGCTGCTTATTGTTGAGTCTTTATTAACTGACTGTCAAAAAGAAAGGAGGGGGTGGGGAGCGAGAGTATCTTTTCTGCAGCAAAGTCGGCATCTCGGGGCGGACTCCAATGATACATGCTTAAATAATCCCATTGATTCAAATTTTCAAGAGCTTGGTTTTTCTCAGGTCAGAGCCTTTCTCCGGAAAAACACCCAGAATCGCCTCCACCAGTTGAGGCTGGATAAACTGGAGACGAGCAGGGAAAGTGTGCAATGCCAGCATGGCCCCGCAAAGTTGTTTACCCACCTGTTTCCAGTCTGGTCCAGAGTTTGATGATTCACAAATAGGAATATTAGTTATGGCTTCTGTAGCCTGACAACTTTTATTGTGATATATACACCCAGCTTGTGTCTTTCTGAAATGTGTTATCCTGGGGTGCAACTCTTTTCAGACACACTTGAAAGTTTTTCAGCTTGTGGTAGAAGAAAGGGTTTCCTGAAATGAAGGCAAAATTTTGTGTATATGTGCAAATAGGGTGCTGGAAGCTTTCTTTAGATTCTCAAAAAAATTTTTTAATGTCTTTTTAATTCCAGTGTCGTTAACATACAACGTTACATTAGTTTCAGGTGTACAATATAGTGACTCAACACTTCCATATATTAGGGCTTATCAAGATAAATGTATGCCTAATTTTCTTCACCTATTTCACCGGATTCTCAACATTTTAATGACCTACCTGCACCACCCCCATCGGGCCCCCCCAAAAGTAACCTTTGCCAGGTATCTGTAATAGTCTCATGGAGTACTGTAAGCCCCAGTCACTTCTAACCAGCAAGACAAAAATGGGCATTTTCCTGCCTGTTTTCCACTCTCTCATAGAAGCTCTTCTGTCAGCTGGTTCTTACTGTTTTTTTTATAGTTCTCTCCCCACCCACCCCACCCCCACCTGGGGAAATCCACAAATCCTCCACCACGTCTCTGTCATGAAGCTCAACACTCTAGACCACTGTTCTTCCTTCCTCTGAAGTGCTATAATGATGCTGACTATTTATATTTATTTGCAGCTTTTTATATACTGACTTATATTTTTAGCTTGTTTTGTTGCCATCTGTGTTCCGTCTCCCCAACCCAGTTTGAAAGGTCTTTGAGGGCAACCATTGTGTTGTGTTATTTGTTTATACCCAAATAGCCTGCCATAGTCAATCTTAAACAGAAACAGGGGGTGCGCGGTGGGGGTGGAGACTAAGAAGGGAGGCAGGAATAAGGTTGGCAGATTCCATGGAATGGGTGTATATTTAGATTAAACACTCTCCTGGCCCTTGGGAAACAATGACCTCACATCTCACTACTTCCCCACAGTGGATGCTCAGTGCATGTCCAAAAATTATTTTTTCAAAGAGCAGCAGTTGATTTGGTAGGCTATCAAGGCCCCAAAATATTCTACTTTCATATAGGAGTCACTCGAGGTACCTGAGTGGCTCAGTCAGTTAAGCTGACTTTGGCTCAGGTCATGATCTCACAGTTCGTGGGTTCGAGCCCCGCAGCAGGCTCTGTGCCAACAGCTCGGTGTCTGGAGCCTGCTTTGAATTCTGTGTTCCCCTCTCTCTCTGCCCCTCCCTCACTCACACTCTGTCTGTCTCTCAAAAATAAAAAAAAAAATAAACATTAAAAAATTAAAAAAAAAAGGATGTACCTAAAGATTTTCTAGGTACAAACCCTTAGAGCCAGCAGTTCTACTTTTCCAGAATGAGCCCACCACTATATTCACAAAAGAGCCCCAGGATATAAGCTCAAAAATGTTCTGTGCAGCATTATTTGTAACCCAATAAAATACAGATAACTTAAATATCCATCAATATGAGAAAAGGTAAATATAGAAATGATGGTACATGCACAGTACAGAAAACTTAGAAAGGGATGAAAAAATTTGAGGTAACTGGGCATGTACTGATAAGGAAAGAAGTAGTTGCTTGCTGAATGAATTAAGCAAACTGCAGTATAGAATGTAGCGTGTGATGGAGGACTTATACAAATTATTAACAGGGGTTACCCTTGGGGAGTCGGATAGGGGAATTTTCATTTTTGTATGCTTATGTGTGGTCTGATTTTTTTTTCAATGAGCATATTCCACTTCTGTTATTAAAAAGATAATAATAGTATAGGATTGTACAATTTTCAAAATAAATCACAAGGAGAAAACAGCTATTTTTTCAACAAGTCTAACATATAGTAGGTAATCACTACAGATCTATTGATGGAACACATTTTCGGAGTCTCTGTGAGGATACAGCAGCACACGTGGAGATGGAATGGGGTTAAAAAGACACAGAACCAGACACTGGATTTTCCTTCCTGATCAAATGACCGACACCGTCCCCCCCCCACTCCCGCCACCTCCTTGCCATTACATTAGAGAACTGGTTTGAAAACCTCTCAGACTCTGTCCACCTTAAGCAATGATTAAAGTTAAGTGCTCAGAACATAAAGTGCTGACCTTTCTGTTGTGCAACTGCTATTTGACAAATGGAATTTTAAGGTAAGACAAGTATGAACCTCTTTGGTTCCATTCGCTGGTTGCTAGCAAGCACAAGGGAAAGTCGGAAAGCTTGTAAGGGCATAGGTTTGCCAAGCTCCTTGTCATGGCTGGTCTAACATTAAGGAACTCTCCAGAGGAAGGTTAGAAAAGTCTAACCCACAAAGAGTCTTCAGAGCTTTGTTAAGGACTCTAGGCTTTGAAATTCAGTGGCCTGGGGTAATGGCATAATGCACAGGTCTGTCTCCTCTACACAAGGCCTACATGACCTCTATAACTGAAACCCTCAGGCATAAGCCCTGCATTAGATACTACGCTTTTCTTTAGGGGGAAAATGTCCAATAGAAAGGATGACTGAAAATTTCCACCAAAGTAAGAGAAGTTTTTCAAAGCACTATTTCCATTCCCCTAGAGAAAGCACGTTGGAGTCTTATCTTACTTCCTAGTGAGAAGATATCTTATGTCTGTAATAATTTCAAGAAAAGGAAAGTACAGCCCACATTTCCTGCATGTTTTTATTTTGCTACGATCCACACATTATACGAACCTGAGGACAGATTCTGTTTAAATGCTCATGTGGAGCCCTTTAGGAGTGATACTGTCACACTTTCCCAAGTGAGAGTTAAAGACAATTATTTAACTTGACTTACAACTTAGTATAAAAATAAATAAGGGAAAGATGATGGTGGGGGGCTGTCTTCTCCACCTCTACCAGGTGATCATTAACGCTGCTGCCCAAATTACCTCACATGCTAAGATGCTTAGCTCACCTCCCGTTTCAGGGCCTTCTCAACCCCATTCAGGCAATCCCCTCTCTCCCATGAGGCTTGCCCTCACCCATGGAAGACTGCCAGGCAGTGTTATAACAGACATATGAATGTGTATTTATCTGCTCCATTTTCAAAAGTCTGGTGCTGTATTGTTCATGATTGAGTGTTTTCTGGAAAATCCCTGAAGTCCGAGATGGTAATCAGATCCGCAAGGTGTGAAACAGAGCCCAGAGGTCCCTGAGAGATGCTTGCTGGTGATGGTCATGTAATATTGGTGACCTACCAAGACTATCATCACAGGTTTCTATCTCCAGTGTCTGATTTCCCCTCCCTCTGCCTCTTATACCCAGAAAAAAGTATAACTACCACCATTTATTAAGCATTTATGTGTTCTATTTGCATTACATGCATTATCTAATTTACCTTTAAAATAACCCAATGAGTTACATACTATTATTATCACTTCCTTTCTACAACTAAGGAAACCAAGGCCCAGAAAGATGTGTTACTTAAGTAATCTGACTACAGTCACACAAATAGTAAGAGGTAGAGCCACCATTTCAGTTCAGGACTGCCTGACCTTCCAGTGTCCTGGGGTGGGCTAGATTCCCCTGAGGATTATAAATATTGAGAAGAGATTTGATAAACCAATATGAACAAAGACAAATTGTCTTTCAGTACACCTTTGACTTGAATCTTTAGACATTCAGTACACCTTTAGACTGGAATCTCAAACTAGTGTGACTTCTGCTCCTTCCCATAACTCAGCTGTTCTGCTTAGCTTTTAGAGGACATACGGTGTAGGCCTCAAAGACAAGTGCCAAGACCATGGGAATCACACTCATGAAACTTATCCCCAGAGCATCACCTTGGAGTAAATTCTCCATGCCCTTACAGATGGGCAATACCCGATTGTGAGGAGAAAATGCTGAAGAGCAGGCATTTAAGTGTGTTTCTTATTTCCCTTTACACAGAGCCTTCAGTAACTCACAAACCTTTGCTCTGATATCTTTTGTTTCTTGTGGAGCTAACAGTTCTACCAATGCTTAAGAATAGCCTGTTGCCAGTTAGTCTACCCGGCAAAAGTTAATCTGATCAGAAATAGGAAGCAGAAGAGAATTTAGAAGGAGTAACCCTTCAATATTCAAATCAGCATGGCTTTTAAAAAATTTTTTAAAGTTTATTTATTTTTAAGAGAGAGACAGAGCATAAACAGGAGAGGGGCAGAGAGAGACAGTGACACAGAATCCCAAGCAGACTCCAGGCTCTGAGATGTCAGCACAGAGACCAATGCGGGGCTCAAACTCATGGACCTCGATATCATGACCTGAGCAGAAGTCGGATGCTAAACCAACTGAGCCACCCAGGTGGCCCATCAGCATGGCTTTTTAGGTAAGTCTCGAGGGGCCCTGGAATCTGCATGTTGGGGAAGTGGCCCACATCATTTTCATGCAGGTGGTTAAGCTTTAAGAAGCACTGACTATAACAAGAGAAATGAATATAAGACTTCTGGTCTACAACCAGACATTGATAAAGACGAAGGAGCTTTGTCCAGGTTCCTTAGGAAAGAGCACTGTGATCAACAAGCAAATTCTTGGTAACCATTAGTGACATGAATCACATCTGGCACAAAGTTGGTACACAAAGTGTGACTCGGAAGAGACAAAACAGGTGCCACACTGATGGCCTCAAACACATAGTCGGATAAAAACATTTTCAGGCTTTAATCGCGACAGATGTTACAACAGCCTCCATATGTAAACTAAACAAAAACAAGAGTAAACCATGAAGTGTGAAGTCCGACAAAGTTCAGATTACTCTCACAACTGCTTTGATACGTTTCATGATAAATCAAGCTTCAAATCTACAAACGCCTTTTTCCTCACTGGGGGAAAGGGAGTTCACTTGCTGGTACCCTCAACTCGCATGTAATCTGTTGAGTTGTTGACATTATTGGGGCACCAGGGACCTCCGGAGAGGGGCTGATATAGTCAACATTTGCTGAAAAAGGAGGTGAAGGGGAAAGATGTAAAATTTGACCTACTATGAAAATTTGTCCTGGAAATAGGGTGCTAGCCCCCCACGCCTTTGCTTTCCCACCTAGCTCAGGCTCTATCTAGGTCCAGCCACAGAGGAAGAGCAAGGGTTAATGTGCCTCAGGCATGAGAAGCCTTTTGATGAAAGGCCCTATGTAAGTATAAAGTATCACCATGAAGTTGGAGGATTTTATTTCAGCCTCTTCATTGTGTTGTTGACAGTGCATACTGTGAGTTTGACATTTTTAACTACTTTGCTTGCCCCAAATAAAAAGGGCTGGGCTGGAGGAGGTAGGAAAAGAGGAGGGGGGGAGGGGAGCCATATTCTCCCCCTAACTTGGATTTTACACCAATCTGACGTGTAGCATTAAAGTCCAGTTTGCCAGCCGAGTCCCACAATGCTACCTCAGAGATTTATGTAAATTCATTAAACTGCAAGATGCAAGTTGCATTCCTTTTAATCTGAGAACAGAGTCCTGAAACCAGAGCCTGAAGGAGGCCTCAAGGGACATGGCTGTCTATACACTGAGAAAGCAACTCATTTTGTGGCCTGTAGGGATTGTCTAAATAAAGAGACCCTGAGTTCGATTTTCACCAGATACAGAGAGGCCATTAAAATCAGTGATAGCCCTAAGGGAAGGAAGAAGGTGGAGATAGCCACCTGGTAGATGTGTGAGACCCGGATTATTGTGTCATTAGTGCCTTTAATAAAGCCTACCCTGGATGGCATGACAGCTCCTCATGGTTCCTAAAACACTGGGGCTCTGGCACCCAATAGCACCTGCCCCCACTCCACATATGAGCCCCCGACAACAGCCCTGGGATGCAAAAAAGAAAGGCTGATAACAGGGTAGGGCGCCCCAGTGAGGAGGCAGGATGGGTTCTCAAGAGGACAGACTCCCAGGCTCTGGAATGCCTGCCTGCATTTGCCCAAATGGCCAGCAGAGCCTTGGGCTGTTGGGCCTCCCCCACCCCCCACCCTAGGCCCCAGAATTCCTCCTTTCATGCTGACAAAGCATTTTAAGTAAAGAAGACAAAAGTGGGTGTGCTGGAAGAAAGGCAAGTCAGGGGTCTGTTGAAAGGATGGGATGGAAGAGGGGTGTAGCTTTCTTCTTTCTTCTTCCCCTCACCTTTGGAAGTATGCACATACATACACACAAACATACAGGCAACAGGAGTTCTTTTCTCTGATGGCCTGATATGTTAGGTTCCAGAAACACCTTATTTTTGTGTCAAGTATTCCTCAAGGGCCCTTTAGAAAAGGCATCCTTACAGATCAGAGAGAGAGAGAGAGAAGCAACTCGCTCCACAGTCTGTCTCCAATCAGACATCCCTGGGAAGTCAACAGAAGTGGCAGAAACAGAGGGGTGGAAACAGAAGAGAGCTGATCAGTCAGGTGCAAAGAACACCTGTGGAAACCTGGGCCAAGGCTCCAGGGGATGTGTCAGGCTGGGCTTTGCCCCAGGTGGGCTTTTACAGGTCCAGGGCAAGCACTGTCCTCTTGCCCTCTTGCCCTTGTGAAGAGAAGTGGTCACCATGCAAGCAGGGATGATGCACATTTAGCATATCTCCCCAGAGAGGAAGTGCCTATTCTTTCCTCGTATTCCCAGGCAAAGCTCACTCTGGTGTCTAGAAACCATCCTTTGTGCAGGAAACCACACTGTACTAGGATCCTCCATAATTGACCTGAGGAATCAGAAGGCCTGCGGGACCTAACTCCGCAGATAATAGAGCCCCTCAGCTCCATTGTCACTGCTGGTTTAAACTTTATACTTTAAATAAATCCAGGGGGTTGTTTTAAGACAGATTAAGCTGTTTCTGGGTACAATAATCTATTGTTAAACCTAAAAATCTACCAGTGGGGAAATTATTTTAAAGTATAGCCTTCCTCATAACAAAGAAGAATACCAATTCATTTTCTTGGTTATCACTTATTATTTTGACTGATCATAATAACATGAGTCTTATCAGTGTAGGTCATGAGAGGCTAATGTTAGGTTAAAAACACTTATGATATGGCTAATACCTTCTGAATAAATATAAAAATGATAAATTCCTTGGGTGCCTGGGTGGCTCAGTCGGTTAAATGTCTCTCGACTTTGGCTCAGGTCATGATGTCATGGTTCATGGGACTGAGTCCCACATCAGACTGCACTAATGGTGCGTGCCTGCTTGGGATTCCATCTCTCCCTCTTTCTCTCCGTCCCTCTCCCACTTGCTCTCTGTCTCTCTCAAAATAACTAAGTAAACATTTTTTTTAATGATAAATTCCTTGTTTGTATAGGAAGGGTATGGGTATTATAATAAGGAGCATTTAGAATGCTATTTTAGCAATAGGATACTTTTGAAATAAAATCTTCAGTAGCATTTGGTTACATAAAACAGTCGTAGGATGGTAGCCCTAATGGCCCACAGCCTGTCCTGCCAGACATCTCCCACTCCTACCTGCCGAAAAGAGCAGAAAAGGGACACATATTTATAGGCAGGGCCAAATAAATTGAACTCAAGTACGTTATTCTTTGCCTGTCTGCTCCACCCCTTATCGACCCTTGCTCTCTGAACTCTTTTGACCCAGAGCCTCTGCAGCACCCAGTTTAGCACTTAATTATACACAGCAAGGACTTCTGTGTTCACATTTGCTTTCGATAAGCCACTGTTATCTCTCAATCAAGTTGGTGTCATTTTGACTCAGAGACCACATTCTAGACTTCATAGTTAGCAGGGCATTAGGCATGAGGCCTAAAAAAGTAAGGACAAGCAGGTGGATTTGACCAAACAGGGGATGCCAGTCACAGACTTGAATGGGTGCCAGGGAAGCAGGAAGGCAAGGGATCAGCACCTCACATGAGGAAACTTGACAGTTTTTCTTCTTTTTCTACTCTCTTTTCCTTCTTCAGCTCCCCCTCTTCCGAGCCACATGGCAGATGTAGAGCATCATACCTCGCCACTCCTCCAAGATGCAATCAGTGTAACTTAATAATGGTGAAAAATAGTTTTGGAGTCCAGAGAAAATAATATATTTTTGTCTAATAAATGTCATGTGATCTTGAGGACTATACCATGTCACTCATCTGTTAAATCACTATCTTTTTAATTTATTATTGAATCCTGTATCCTAGGCTCTATGCATATTTTGGAATCTGAACAACTATGAATACTCATGGAATATTCAGTGGGTGTCTAATGGCGGAAGTATAATAGAAAAATATTTGTGCCCCTGTTTTGAGGAAAATAAAGTGGAGGGGGCCATTAGCCTAAGGGTGAGAGGTGGTAATAGATTATGTGTTAGAAACAGACAATAACACGCAGCTAATTGAGCATGATGCATGATGCACTAACCTCTTGGATACAAAGAAATTAAGTCATTAGTAGGGAGCCTAGTTCCTCAATGGTATTGTTGACTAAGCATGAACTGTGTTTCACATGAGGTTAGAAAGTCCAAAGGTCACCATTAGTGAAACATATCAGCTCTTTAGGGCCTTTCTGTAGCACATTCCATATATTGGACATAAAGTAAGCAGATCTTGCTCTCATTTCAGTGTAGAGACAAGATCAATCTCCACCAAAACTTTTTGGCCTTGGACTTGGATTAAGCAATCCTTAGAAAAGCACTCCCAGAGGCAGGTAATCTCCCCATTCCCTACACCAAACTTCCATACCAGCACTAAGTGTCCAGTCCCCAGGAGAGACTCATTCACTCTGGGATGGGTGGGTGGTGGATAAGCCAGACATCAGTTTTGGGTGGAAGTGGGCTTCTTACTACCTTTGAAATACATATTCGATCTCTGGTGAGAGAGAAGAGAGGAAAGAAGGAAAGGATACTCCAGAATCAATGAGGTGAGGGCAGGTGTAGAGGAGGCTCCAGGATTGTTCTGTAATGCACATGGGTATGAGAGCATCGCAGTCTGGACTGAAGATAATGGCTCAGGGTCTGGCCTGACCAGTAAGGCAACAGAAGTATTCAGGTGCACAATGGCATTTAGCTCTGGATTGTATCCTCAATTAATTGCCTCTTTTACCACTTTCCATTCTTTCCCTATCCTCAGCAGTGTTTTTGAAAAAATTTTCTCTTTTAATTCACTGTCCTCATGTTCCATTTCCTTTTGATCTCTATTTGCTGCCAAGTACATGTGAAGCAAGTTTCTCAACTCCCTGCCCATCCCCCAACTTCCTACCCATCCACGTCCATGGCTTCAGTTGTAAGTCCATGAGGTGCCTTGGGAAAGGCTTTGTTTGACCCACATAGAATCCAAGTTTAGCACTAAAAGTCAAACATGCTGGGAAACCCCTTGGTCTAGGCACACCAAGAGGGTTGATCACCCTAAACCCATCCAATTTCTATTAACAACTTCCCAAAATCTATTTTTTAAAAAAGGCTAAGTAGAAACAGTGTGTTTCCATACAAGCCACCTAACACTCCCAAATTGCTTCCATCAGCCCCTTCCGTGTAAAGATTCTGCATGGCTTCCTCTATTTCCTGCTGAGTCCCACTTCCTACAGCAACATAAACCTCTGCTCTAGTCTTGTGTTTCCATCTTCCTGGCCACCCTTCCTTCCTTCAGCAGTATCCCTTACCCTTGGACAACCTCTTTTCTTCCCACACCCATCTTAGTAAAAGACATCTGGCCAAATTCTGAACTCTTTACAAAGAAACACTGTGGCATGTCCTCCAGGGAAGGCCTCGTCTTTCAGTCTGGAACTCAACTTGTGGAGGATGCTAGCTTGTGCTTCCCAGATCCCTCCTCAAGCAGCACAGGGCCTCCAGCTGCCACCTCCTTCAGGATTTGTCTTGTCCAAGGGACCATCCTTCCCAAAGTGGCCCACATCCAGTTGCTGATCCATGTAAGAATATAAAGGCCAGGGAATGTGAGCTGATTCACTCCATGGGCCATATGCATTTGGCAGCTGTCCAGAGGGCTGGCTGAGGCTTCGTGAGATCGGCATCACAGTTCACCTTCTCCTTGTGTCCAGTCCACATTCTTCCCTTCCCTTCTGTGGGTACCTACCCTAATCAACTCCCTCCACCCTGCAACCTGTATTCTAACCCAATCAATACAGGCTCTATCTCAATTTCAGCTTCTAGAAAGCCCAACCTGTGTTATAGCCTCAAACCTTATGAATTTTAAGTGCAAATGGGGAAAGAATATGTGGTTTCTGCAGAGTCCTCAATAAAACCGGTTTTCTTAGATAACTATGACACTGAATCAGGGTGAGAAACCACAATCTGGAGAGCCACAGGATATGCTCCAGTACAGAAGGAACCCAACAGATCATATGAAAAGAAACACACTTAAAGCAGAGTAGAAGCTTGAATAATTAAAGAAACTACATAAGGTCAAATAATAATAGCAGTAACTATAATGACCATAAACACTGACATAGCACTTAGGATGTGCCAAATGCCTCTCACGCCACTTTAAATGTCTTCACTCAGTTAAGCTTCACCGCGGTTATGTGATTCAAGTCCTTTCATTATCCTAATTTTACAGTGAGGAAACTGAGGCACACATAGGTTGAGGAGCTTGCTCAAACTTGCACAGCTAATGAGTGGGCAGAGCTAGGACTTTGACTCAAGGAGCTGGCTCCAAAGCCTCCACCCAAACTAGATATGATGTGAAAGCAGTTAGATGTACTCCATGTATTTATGGACACTAAAGCAAGGGGAACCAGTGAGAAATCAGGCAATGAGGAACTTGAAAACAAACAGGACTCAGAGGGACAGGTCAGATGGAATATGACAACCGAAAATGACAGCAGAGACCTCAATTCTCTGGCCAGATTCTAGCCTGGCCTTTATCCTTTCTATAGGGTAGGAGGTCAGCTCAGGGTTGACCAGCATAGGAACATGTGTGAAGGCAGATAAGTGGGTATACCTAGCTAAAGTAAAGGATTTGAATACAGAAATGCAGACAGCTCTTAACAGAAATAGGAAATAAAACTGCCTCAGTGGAAGGGAAACAAGTGATAAGGCTAATGCCCTCATCCCACTCATGGCAATAAACACTACCCTCCATCATCAATAAGCTACATCAATACTTTGATGACCTTCCTTTTTCCCTAGATAAGGAAATCCTCTATTTTTTTTAATGTTTATTTATTTTTGACAGAGTGAGAGAGAGAGACAGACAGAGCATGAGTGGGGGAGGGGCAGAGAGAGAGGGAGACACAATCTGAAGCAGGCTTCAGTCTCTGAGCTGTCAGCACAGAGCCCGACGCAAGGCTCGAATCCATGAATTGTGAAATCATGACCTCAGCTGAAGTCAGATGCTTAATCGACTAAGCCACCCAGGCGCCCTGGAAATCCTCTATGTTAAACTGAGATACACTCAGCCCCAATTTCAAACCTCCATGTCTATATCCCAGTGGGTTTCATATATATACTTTTTTCTCCCCATTATAGTTCCACCATGTAAAAACAATTCTTTTATCTCCCAGAAATATGGGATAAACAACACCATAAGTATTTTTGGTTTCTGTGCATGTCAACACAAAAAAATAGAGATTAAATTGTTGTCTTTCCCTTTTCTTTTTTTTTTTTAATTTTTAATGTTTATTTATTTTTGAGACAGAGAGAGACAGAGCATGAACAGGGGAGGGTCAGAGAGAGGGAGACACAGAATCTGAAACAGGCTCCAGGCTCTGAGCAGTCAGCACAGAGCCCGACGCAGGGCTCGAACTCATGGACCTCGAGATCATGACCTGAGCTGAAGTCGGCCGCTCAACCGACTGAGCCACCCAGGCGCCCCTGTCTTTCCCTTTTCTATCCAACTCTGCTGCTGCAGAGAAACCAGACAAACCAGTGAGCCCACTGCCAACAACACATCAGTCACAAGTTACAGGTGCAAGCCATGGGTTCCTTCCTTGACACTCAGGAGGCCAAAGTTTCCTGGCTTCCCCTAGAGACCTGTTTGCTTGCCCACAAGCTACTGCTAAGTTGGGATGACTCCAGTCATTGCTGCCTCTCAGATGAATTTTTAAACCACATTCTTTCTTCTACCTCTCTGTAGGAAGGAAGAGAAAAAGGTGAAGATACATAAATTTTTTAAAAATCGTACACTGCAAATTACTAATATTCCAAGTCTTTGGTCAAGCAGGATCTAAATTTTTGTACCTCTGTTTCTCTGTGCTGTGTGTATTATTCAGATGGATGTGGAAAATTGAACGCCATGCTAGATGCACAGAAGGGAAAATAGCTATTTTCTCTTTTGCCATGGAAACCCTGTGCACCATGGGGTGCTAAGAAGAAATGAACAGCTTTAATAACTTGGGGGGACGGCTGCCTCTACCTTAGCCAGCATAATAGAGTTACAGTACAGCATAAATCACAGGGTCTAAAGCAAGCTGTCTCTTGAAGGCCCAGGGAAGCCTCTTACTCACTTAGAACAAATCAGCATGGTTTATTTCCAGGACAGGGTAAGCATTTCCCCCACAAGCTTGAATCACCTCTCTGTATCTTAGAATGCTCAGTGTGCAGGTCTTCAGAGGTAAGGGAACATTGTGGATCACATTTGTATGTGATGCTTGCATCCCGAATACACAATCACATCATGAAAAATAATAGATATTATTTTTTAGGATCATGATTCAGGCATATGCGCAAATACATGAATATATGACCCATCCAGAGTGTGTAATCAGTATAAATAGTTTAAAGCCAACCTCTCTCTCTCTCTCTCTCTCACACACACAGAGACTTTTAGAAATAAATAGTTTTAACCTCAATAACGATTTGCAATCAGTTATTAAAAAGCTCAGTTGACATCATGTTTCTTCCCACCTTCTTCCTCTCTCCCTTCCTCTTGCCCATCCTTCTCATATGATTTAAGTCAAGAACTTAATAATATCCACATTAGCCCCTAACACTTACTCTTTTTCAGAACTCTGTTTCACATGGAATGACCTCATCCCAAGTTAATCCTCCATTGCTGCTAAAATAAATCTGTATTGAATGAGAACATTTGTTTTCCTGTCTTCAATATGAGTTTGAAAAAATTAAAAAGTAAACGCGGGAAGGAAACGTCTCAGATACATCTGGGCTCCCGGTGAATAGTATCAAAATGCTACATGCTTGTAAGACATGGCTAGAGATGCTTATCTAATTGGATGTCTGTACTTCTTCCCTTTCCCGGTCCACTTTCTGCTGTGCAAAATTCTTCCTATGGAGAGTGAGCCCATTTTATTGGAACCCACTGGCTAACTTAGGTCCCTCTGTTCTGCTTGTGGGATCTCACTGGCTGCCCTGAGGCCCAGGTGTTAGTTTGGGAATGCATTCTCCCAGGGCAGGCATCTGGCCCTGGGTCCTTGGCAAACCAACTATGACAGGTTCCTCCAACAGCTGCAATGGAAGCCTGAGCGTCCAGGTGATTAAATAATCCTGCTTTCTAGCCTGCTCATGTGTCTGGATTGGAGCCATTTCCCTGGAATGGGACTGAACGGCTCTCTGCTCAATGACCACAGCTTGGTGTCCATGGGCTGAGGCTCCTCTGGAATTATGAAATATCCCTTATCTTTCCCCGCCACTCAAACCCATAGTTATCACAAACATGCCCTTGGAAATAGGAGATCCTCCATTTGCCTGAAATGGAGTTGAAATTCCATTTCTTCATTGTAAATAACTGTTAAATTTGATAGCTGGGCATTGAAAAGCAGAGGCCAATTCTAACACTGACTGGAAAATATTCTTTTCTTGCAATGCCAGGCATGCCCACGCAACACACATTTGACAACATGTGTACTCCAGATGAAGATACAGACCAAGAAAAGGGATACTCCGTGTATTTCATTTACATTTTCCAAAGACACAACACCATGTCCTAGAGAAATAATTAAAAGACGGCTTTTTGGTGAAGTTTAATGCTTCTGATATGCAAATACCAGTGGCCTCCCATTGAATAAAAACACAAATCCACAGCAGGTGGTGGTTTAATTTAATGACAGCTAACTGCTACAAGGGGATCCTATAGACCAGTGATTTTTAACATGTGGTCTCTGGACCACAGCATCAGTGTCACCTGAGAGTGTATCAGAAATGCAGATTCTCAGGCCTACCCCCATCGACTGCATCAAACTCTGTGAGTGGGACCCAGCAGTAGTTCAACAGCCTCCCATGTGATTCCGATGTAAGAAAAGTTTGAGAACCACCATTCTAGGTGAAGCTGGTGCTTGATATGATCTAACTGAGGGAGTGGAAGGGTTGCTCTGAGAGCAAACATGCTCTCGAATAATCACTGGGTCTTAATCTACTCCTACTTCAGCTAGCTCTGATTCATGCTGCTGACTCTCTCCTAAAAGGTGCTACCACCAGGTAATTCTCTGCTCTCACACAATTATATCCCCCAATACACACAGGAGTAATGAGCTGGTGATTTGCTGCAACATGTGCAGCTCTACAGACATCCAGATGTATCCACTCACCATTAAGTCCTACTCAAAATTCCTCCAAGGGACAGACATAAATGTCCGCATTTTATAGATGGTGGAAATCTAGGTTGCCAATGGTCTTTCAGTTACCACAAGATAAAAAAGAGATCTGGGTTCACTCTTTGTTATAGCAAATAGCAGATTCCTAGTCTCTTGGTCCACTCAATCTGGTATAAAATCAAAAATCCAAAGACACTTTTCCAAGCCTCAACCACATAGGAGGTTGGGCTAGGGATATACCATTACTGGTTCAAGATGGTTCCAGTCAGCTGATACAAAATTTCGGTAGACAAAATCATCTTGCAGAACAGAATCTGGGACGATAGCCACTACTGATGAGATCATGGTGAAACAGTCATCTATATGCAATGCCAACAGGAGTTGTAAACTGGTACAACCTTTCTGGGAAGCGATTTGGCATATCCTTTGACTTATTAATTGCACTTCTTAGGATTCATCAAAAGGAAATTGCCCACAGGTGCTAAAAATGGTTAATATATAAGAAATTTCTCTGTAGTAATATTTTTATTTTATTTATTTATTTTTTACAGTTTATTTGTTTTTGAAGGAGAGAGAGACAGAGCACGAGCCTATAAGGGGCAGAGAGAGAGAGGGAGGAAGACATAGAATCTGAAGCAGGCTCCAGGGTCTGAGCTGTCAGCACAGAGCCCAACACGGGGCTCGAACTCACTAACCATGAGATCATGACCTGAGCCAAAATCGGACGCTTAACCGACTGAGCCACCCAGGTGCCCCTGTAATAATATTTTTAAAAATAAGAAAGATATTGGGGCACCTGGGTGGCTCAGTCGGTTAAGCGTCCGACTTCGGCTCAGGTCATGATCTCATGGTTCATAGGTTTGAGCCCCACATGAGGCTCTGTGCTGACAGCTCAGAGCCTGGAGCCTGCTTCTGGTTCTGTGTCTCCCTCTCTCTCTGCCCCTCCCCTGCTCATGCTTTGACTCTCTCTGTCTCTCAAAAAATAAATAAATGTTTTTAAAAAATGATTTTTAAGTAAGAAAGATATTTGTCTTTCTCTGTCGCACTTATTTCACTTAGCAAATACCCTTGAGGTCCATCCATCTTGTTGCAAATGGCAAGATCTCATCCTTTTTTACACCTTTGTAATACTTCAGAATGTGTGTGTGTGTGTGTGTGTGTGTACACAAAACATTTTAAACAATAAGATGCTATGTCTTAATTTTTTTATTAAAAAAATTTCTTATGTTTATTTATTTTTGAGACAGAGAGAAACAGAGCATGAATGGGGGAGGGGCAGAGAGAGAAGGAGACATAGAATCTGAAGCAGGCACCAGACTCTGACCTGTCATAACAGAGCCCCACACAGGGCTCAAATCCACAAACCGTGAGATCATGACCTGAGGCGAAGTTGGACACTTAACAGACTGAGTCACCTAGGCACCCCCCAAATTTTTTAATGTTTATTTATTTTTGAGAGAGACAGAGAGCACAAGCAGAGAGGGGGCAGAGAAAGACAGGGACAGAGGATCTGAAGCAGGGCTCAAACTCATGAACCACATGAGCCAAAGTCAGATGCTTAACTAAGCCACCCAGGCATGCCAGTAAGATGCCATTTCTTAAAACTTATGAGTTAATATGCAATACACTACCAACATAGATCCATGTGAATACACAGAGATATTCATTGAAAATAACTGATTAAAAACCACTGATATATTAGGAATGATGTTATAGTGTTTTATTATACCAAACCTGGGAAAAAATAATATCCCCATTTTGCAGGTAAGGGAATGGAAGTCTATAAACACGAGTGATTTTGTTCAAAATTACCTAATAAATACAGATCAAGGTCATGCTTGTCTGAATCAAAGCCCATCCTTTGCATATTCTATTGTCCACTGCCTCTGACAGTTTAAGTGGTTACACATCATGGTTGAGCTGGGAATGCAAGCCAGGTTTCTTAATTTTGTTTACTATCTATTGCAAAAAACTTACAAAATATCATTTTCTCATAGGTCATAAACCACTTCTATTTAGATTTTTTGCCAACCACCTCAAGAAGCAATGATAATAATTGGGGGGCCTGGGTGGCTCAGTGGGTTGAGCGTCCGACTTCAGCTCAGGTCATGATCTCGCAGTTGACGAGTTCAAGCCCGCATCGGGCTCTGTGCTGACAGCTCAGAGCCTGGAGCCTGCTTCGGATTCTGTGTCTCCCTCTCCCTCTGCCCCTCGTGCTCTGTTTCTCTCTGTCCCAAAAATAAATATAACCATTAAAAAAATTTTTTAAAAAGAAGCAATGATAATAAAAATTACAATTATTGAATGCATAATATGCATTAGGCATGTGCTAATCATTTTACATGTTACTTCATTTAATAGTTTTCATGACAACTCTATAGACTACAAGCACAATTTACCTTATTTTACAAATGAGGAAACTGAGTCTCAGAGGGTTTAAGTATCTGCCCTGTACACACAGGTAGAAATTATCAAAGTAAGAATTCAAACCATCTGTTGGACTATAAAGTCTATGCTCTGAATTTCCTCATTGTGAACGATTTCTAGAGAAAAAGAACTTCTCCAGCTCCTTCCATCTCTTATTCTGGCATCAAGTTTATGTGTTTTGGCATAAACAGTATCTTGGCATGGTGCTGATCATTAAACAAGAAAAAGTGAGAACCAGCACTGTTGGCCCTTATAAGAGTCTGGGATTAAGTACTAACAGATATTAAAGATAATAGGCAGATCTGGCATTTTCTCCTCAACCACTTTAGCACAGAGTTCATTAAGTGCTGAGGTTTTCAATGGTAAAAGCTCATTCAGTTACAATTTACTCAGACCCTTAGTAGGACCCCAATGAATACTTAAATATTAATGACCAATTGAAGCCAAACATTCTCTAGGTATCTAAATGCCTGAGTCTCAGACTGTCCAGTAAGCTGTCAAAACAGGTACCATGTGACTGGCAGGCCAATCACCGAGTCCTCAATCACTTCCTTTCCTTCTGTTTCCAATTCCTAGGCTATCCCTGAATCCCTGTGTACTTGACCTGGGGGCTTACCTCCTTGCCCTCCCTCACCTGTAAGACCTGATGCTTTATGTGGGTGGTTCACCATCACCTTGACTTCCTCCCTTATAAGCCATTCTCAGTTGTTATTGGATCACATGCTATTATGTCAGCTTCAGGAAAAGAGGCACCAGATTATTCCTTAAGGTCTGGTGCTCCCAATGGGCTCTCCTCCAAAAATTGGGAACCATGTGCTCTCACTTAGATGTGAAGCACTGTGAGAAGAAAGCTAGCCAGTCCATGCCCAATCCGGCATCTCTTAATTCTCAGAGTGGTGGTGTGGGCAGATGGGGCTACACCATGGTAAAAGATCTAGTGTAAAGTCAGTTTACACTTGATCCCATTTAAAGACAGCAATATCACATACACACACATACACATATGTACACACACACACACACACACACACACACCACAGGTGCAAACTGCCTTCAGGAATTAGGGAGGTAATGCAAATGAAGAGCAGAGTGGGGATACAGTAAAGAATGGTGGGACTGTGATGAGCTGGAAAGTGCATGACCAGCAGAAGGCATTCAGATTATAGTTTGTTAACTTCTTAGTGGGTGGAACAATAGAGGTCTTCAGAGGCAGTTCACAATCATTGAATGAGAGAATCAATTTTTAGCCTCGACTAACTGTATTTTTATCAAATTTGAATTCAGGAAAAAGTAGGGTGAAGACTCATACTAGGCTACCATCAGTACCCAGGGAGTTCTCTTGTTTCACTTCATGAAGCAATAGGCTGGCACCAAGTTCACCACAATATCAGTCATCACATTTTTTAAGAACAAGCAGTGTGCAAGAACTAGAACTCAGGAGCCAGATTGCCTGGGTTTGAATCCCAGGCTCCCCGTTTACTAGCTAGGTAGCCTTGCATAACTTACTTAATCACAGGCAGATCTGTAGACTAATGGTACCATTATCTCATAGAGTTGTTGTAAATTACTTAGAACAATGTCTGGCACATAATAAAGGCTCAGTGTCAGATAATAATCATTGTGTGACCAACTGAAATGGCTCACTTCTGCTCCTGAGAAGATAACCTGAGTACAACATATTCAGTCATCTTTCAGTTTGGCAAGGAACATTGGAATGGAAAAATCAAACGCTAATTATATCTTCCTGGGAAAGACAGTCATATGGATGACAGAAGAGCAGTTAAATTTTGTACACGCAGTCTCCACCTAAAAGGAAGGATGGGAAAAGTCCTCAGGGTGACAGAGGAAAACCAGACAGGGTTTGAAACTGGGCTTGTCCCAGTTTGAAATATGGTCAATGTAGGGAGAGAGTCTGGCCCTACCCAACTTTCCTAAATCTTGAGAAGGACAATGTATTCCTGGCATCTCCCCATCCCACATCCTCCTTTAACATCATCTTTTCTTTATTTTTTTTTGGGGTTTTTTTTTTTTTTTTTTTTTAGTCTCAAACCATTTGTTTTTAATTCAAGTTAGTTATCATATTGTACAGTAATGGTTTCATGAGTAGAACCCAGCAATTCATCACATACATACAACACCCAGAGTTCATCCCAAGTGCCCTTCTTAATTTCCATTACCCATTTTAGCCCATCCCCCCCACCCACCTCCCCTCCAGCAACTCTCAGTTTGTTCTCTGTATTTGAGTCTCTTTTGGTTTGCCTCCTACTCTTTTTTGATCTTATTTTTCTTTCCTGTCCCCTATATTCATCTGTTTTGTTCCTTAAGTCCCACACGAGTGAAATCACATGATATGTGTCTTTTTCTGACTGACTTATTTTGCTTAGCATGATACACTCTAGTTCCATCCACGTTATTGCAAATGGCAAGATTTTGTTCTTTTTGATCACCGAGTAATATTTCATTGTGTATATATATGCCACATCTTCTTTATCCATTCATCAGTCGATGGACATTTGGGCTCTTTCCATACTTTGACTATTGCTGATAGTGCGACTATAAACATTGAGGTGCATGTGCCCCTTCAAATCAGCATTTTTGTTTCCTTTGGATAAATACCTACTAGTGTAATTGCTGGGTCGTAAGGTAGTTCTATTAATTTTAAAACACCTTGCTATCAACCTGCAACCCATGCCTCTCTTGTCTCAAAGCACCCGTGTTTTAAAATTGCCTCTTCTTCCCCAACTGTAACCAAAATGCAAAATCTCATAAAGAAAGGAGTCTGATTTAACTAATTCACAGGATGGTGTACATTATTGAGTACCTCACCTGCAATTTAACCCTCATACCCATCAAAATTTTCCAGTCCCTCTAGTATGGTGTTTTTCAAACCATAATGTATATTCCATTGCTGATTACATCAGTTTAAGGTGTCCAGACCAGTTTTGTGTTAATGAAATAAATTAGTAAATGCTAAAATGGAATTAAAAGGAATAGAAACTAGAGTGTGTACTATGGGGTAAAGACATCTGTATCTATATATGTCAACAATGTCATAATGTTAAATGTATTTCTTACTGAAGGTCTGTGACCAAAAGCCTTTAAGAAATACTGCTCTAATGCAAAATCCCATTGTCTGATATGCTTGGATTTGGGCCCAAAAGAACTCATAATACCCTTCTCATTTCTTCCTCCCTCCTTGCCTCCCTGCCTCTCTCTTGCTTCCTTCCTTCCTTCTTTCTTTGCTTCCTTCCTTCCTTCCTTCCTTCCTTCCTCCATTCATCAGAAAATTACTTAAGACCTACTGAGAGCCAAACACTGCTTTAGGCAATAGAGGTACAGAAGAAAACAAAACCCATAAACTCCCTACTCTCATGGAGCTCACAATCTAGAAGAAGAGAAGTTAGGCAATAAACAAATAAAAAATAGGGGCTCCTGGGTGGTGCAGAAGTTTAAGCATCCCATTTCATCTCGGGTCATGATCTCAGTTTGTGGGTTTGAGCCCCTCATCAGGTTCTGTGCTGTCAGATTCTGATTTTCTGTCTCCCTCTCTCTCTGCCCATCCCCTACTCATTCTCTCTCTCTCTCTCTCTCTCTCACACTTTCTCTATCTCTCAAAAATAAACATTTAAAAAAATAATAAAAACACAAAAAATTAGACATAACATGTATAGTATTGTTAAGTGTTGTGGTGAATAACTCAGAGCAGCAAAGATGGAGGTGATGTAGTTGATCAGAGACTATCTCTCTAATATAGAACATTGAAGCAAACTTGAGAAAAATGAGGAAGCAAACCATGAGAATATTCAGGGACAGATGTTCCAGGCAAAGGGACCAGTGGAGCATGGTTGCTGAGATGACAATCTGCTGGTGCTGGAAAAGAATGGCAAGAAGCTGGTAGAACGGGGTTGAGGGAATTAGGGGAACTGGGGGTAGGAAATGAGATTGGGTGGTGGAGATGGAGATCAAGGTTGTAGACAAGGTAAGGACTCTGGCTTGGACATGAAGCAAGATGTGGGACCACTGGTGGTTTGCGAGCAGAGAGCTGACATTTCCTGCTTACATTTCTAAAGAAATGCCAGGACTACTGGGGAAAGATGCACTGCAGAGAAGTCAAGGAGGACACAGGGACACCAGATAGGACATTTTCTGTAATCCAAAGAGTGATGTGATGGGTGGCTCTGACCAGAACAGTGGAGGCATTAGGATGTGCTCAGATCTGGGATATACTTCAAATGTCAGTCCAATGAAGTAAATAGCAGTGAAAAGAAATTTAAAAGGCATGAATAAATTCAAGGATTTCTCCTTACGATAAACCAGAACAATTGAGTTACCTTTCCTGAGAGGGGGAAGCCTTCAGGTGAAGCAAGTTTCAAGAGGAAATTGGGAGTTTTTGTGAAGATGTCAAGTTGAAAGCCTAATGAAGCATCTAATTGGAGATGTCCAGAAGGCCATTGGATATACAAGCCTGGGATTCACAAGCAAGATACCGGATGGAGATCTAGATTGGGGAGTTGTCAGTATATAACTAGTATTTAAACCCGTGAGGCTGGATGAGATCACCAAGGAAGTACACATGAATAAAGAAGAAAAGATATTCAGACAGTGAGGTAATGTTCAGGCACATTATAATCTTCTTCATGTTCACCAGATGGCCAAAGCCCCTTTATATGTATGTAGAGAGCCATACAGAGATACCTGGACCACTGCATCAGGAAGGCTGCCATTCTTTTGTTCAATAGTCACTGACTGCCTACCAGTGCTGGGCAGACAGCCTCAAGGAGAAAGAAGAGGCAAAAACATTACACCTTGAAGGAAGAGAAGAGACTCACTAATGGACACAAGACTCAAGCTGACCTTATTTCCGCACATAAAAGAAATTTCACTGGGTCGCTCTAAGCTGCCAGAACAAGGCCAGGTCACTGTGCACTATAAAGAACATGGGCAGGCTGGGCTTAAGCTTGTCAAGTCCCCATGGAGGGGCACACCGCACATCCTTCTCCTGCTTCCCTCCTTGTGCCCTGCCCTGCCTCACCCCCCTTAACTCCACAACATTCTCAAAGGAGTGTCACTAGGCTGGACCTGCTGAGCAGCACAGCTTTCTTCTTCCCTGTCCTGAGTGCTCTTCTTTCACCACCTTGAGTGAACTGTGGTGTGCCTGACTAAGGGTGGGGAGGGTCGAAAGGGGATCCTGACAGCCAAGGGGAACCACCAAACCCAGCTTCAGGGCGGTAACAACCCAAGAGGAGGAGGAACTGGAAAATTCTCACTTTGTGAATTGTCATGTATCTTTCAACACCATTGCCTAAGGCATTGCTACCGCTCTTTTTGCCAAGCCCTTCAACTCACTGAGGCAGAGACTGTTTTGCTTTAATAAAGCAGAATTCTTGATCCATGCTCCTGTTTCTGAGCATTTCTTCACAAAGTATATGGCACTGTGAGTGTGTAGGAAGTGTGTGTGTGAGCGTTTATATATGCTGTGAGGTTGTTTCTTTGCTTGTTAGAGAGAGAGAGACAGAGAACAGGGGAGAGGGGCAGAGAGAGAGGGAGACAGAGGATCCGAAGTGGGCTCCGTGCTGACAGCAGCAAGCCCAGTGTGGGGCTCGAACTCACAGACTGCGAGATCATGACCTGAACTAAAACCCACTGAGCCATACGGGCTCCCCAAAAGAGAAAGAGAATCTTAAGCAGGCTCCATGATAAGCACAGAATCCGACATAGAGCTTAAACCCATGCACCTGGGGGATGATGAACTGAGCCAAATTCAAGGGTTGGATGCTCAACCTACTGAGTCACCTAGGCACCCCTTATATGTTGTAAGTTTGAATGAGTAGCACGTGTTGTATGAGTGTGGGAGTGTGTGTAAATGTGTGAGTGTGGGAGCATGTGCATGTGATATGTGAGCTGTGTGGGTGTGAAAGGCATGTGTGTTACAAGTGTGTACAGTGGTTTATGAATGTATTTGTGAGTGTGAGTGTGTGTGTGTGTGTGTGTGTGTGTGTGTGTCTGTGTGTGTGTGTCTCCCTCTCTGAATCTGTGTCCCTCCTGTGCTGGGGCCCAGACTGCCAAGCAGCTGTAATAGAGCCAAGACCCACTTGGCGGGAACTTCCTACCCCTCTTGGAAGATAAAGTAGGACTGCGTGTCAGGTGGGGCAATGAATCATTATTTAGATCCCAGTGATCAACATTAAACTAAGAGCCCAAATAAACAGTGTGAGCTAAGTTTGGGGCCTCATAAAGCATTTGGATTGCTGGATTTCCCTTCCTGATGAGGCGGTGTGTTTGCCAACCGAGGCTTCATGAAGTCACGTGTCTCAGAGAACAGCTGCCCCATTCTGCTGCCAGGGCAGCTCTGCTGTCTCCTCCCCTTTCCAGATAATTCAGGCATCTCCCCCTGCGTCGGGAACACAGCCCCACGTGTTTCCAGGAAGGAGGGGGAGAGCAGTGCGGGCTCCAGGCAGTTGTCTGAGGCAGGAAGGGAAGCACAGCCTGAAGTCACGGCCCTCTGTAATGGCTTCGGGAATATTTCAGCTGCAACTGTCACTGTTGGTACCAGGCTCCATCACCCTCAGATGGAGGGCTCCTGGGCTACACTAAAAGAAAGAAAGAAAGAAAGAAAGAAAGAAAGAAAGAAAGAAAGAAA